>NC_050182.1:40105029-40405029 GCF_008315115.2 Sander lucioperca
TTTAATGTGCTGTCGCCAACTATCTGCACAGCTTAGTCTTGCCAGCAGTTTCTCTGGAAAGATATCACTCTTTTTCTTAAAGCAGATCAATGTGCAATGATATGGCTGAATTAAGTGGCAATCCATCATATGTTTGTACACGTAGACAGGTCTCTTATAGATGTATTTTCTTGCTTTGGTTCAGTTTTATTTTGCCTCCATAATCAGTTCTCTAATGCTGTGTTAATGTGTTGATAGATTTGAGTTTTTGTTGTTGGCACTAGCCATTCTCTACACTCACTTCTTTTACTTTGGATCCTTGTTCCAAACTAAATGGACACACGCAGTGCCTCATTTCCTTTACACTGAAGTATTGTTTGCTTAGAATAAAGCAGCTTCTCTGTACTGCCAAATTGCAGTACATTTTCTTTGCAAAATGTTGAATGCAGTTCTGTGTCCTAGTGAGTGAGTGAGTGAATGAGGGAATGGGTTCAAACACAGCTATAGAGAGCGGATCAATCTGGCGCCGAGTGAGTGGAGAGCCGGGGTTCTTATACTGAGCTTGATGGTTGACGGGAGTCAGGTGTACCAGGTAGTGATTGCTGAGCCACGCCCGTGCTGAGAAGCACACACACACACACACACACACACACACACACACACACACACACACACACAGAGGGACGTGCACAGTCCTGTGTTTAAAGTCCTGTATCTCCGACCAGATGTTAGTAATGTGAAGTGTGATCAGAGTCGTTTGCTATTGTGAGTACTAGATGTGTGATGATAACTCTTCTCATGGCTTCGTGTCTGAGAGCTAGGGTGTGGGTAGGCAGATGATTTCGGAGGCGCGCCACGTGGGGTTGGCTGCTCCGGGATTTCAAAACCGACCATAATGACGGCTCGTTCGGAATACGATCACGTATTTTACAAAAGTAGTTCACCGAAAAGTGTTTCTGAAAACATTTTAAGCGAGAAATAGGCCGTGCAGTTGCTGTCTTCATTTCAGATCAACAAAGGTCAGATTAAAAGATTTTCATCAGCTTTTGAGTTGGCTGGATTCAACTTTATGCTAATGAGGAGCAGGCGACTCAACGCCCCGCTTCTCCAAAGTCCCTGCGACGCTACTAGAATGCATTGCACAGCTGCTCCCATAGAAATGAATGGGAAGCGTGGAAATGACGCTGACAATGGACACTAGGCCTGCATGATTCAGAGGAAAAATATGAATCACTTTTTAGCTTAGAATTGATATCACAATTCTCTGCCACAATTTTTTCCCACGAAGTGTAATGTTTATTGCACTCATGAACCATGACAAAACAAAACAAATTGGCAGTACCAAACATAGATTTTTTGGGCACCTACAGCACATTGCACATCACCACAAGCCTGTAAACATAGAGGCTTCAATGAATAAAGAAAATAAAGTACATACTGGCCATTTAAGTACAGTAGGCTACCAAAATAGTGACATATAACACATTGAACTAAATATGGACCTGATACAGGCTCTATCTGAACTCATTTAACATGTCTTTACAAAATTAAAACATGTTAATGTCAATGTAAAATGCTTTCTATAAATTACTTGGAGAAAAAAAAAAAAAAAAACGTGAACAGGGGTGAATCGAGATTGCGATTTTATAACGATTTATCGTGCAGGCCTAATGGACACACACCATGACAGACAACGCCACAAGCGAGCGCATTCCCATAAAAACTGTCGCGTTCGCGCTCGTCACATGCACACGCATTGGGTTGAACTTATATAAATATAAATAAATATAAAACTGTTTTCTAGTTATCAGGACATAGACAGTGGGGTGTCGGCCCAAGACTCAGGTAACGTCCGTAATTATGACTATGCTATTTTAGCTAACTTTAGCTATCAACAATAACAGTTTGTGGTTAGGAATTGCCACTATTTGTTATGAATACACCTGTGATTAGGGATATATGTTACCACAATCAGCTAATCTCATTCAGTTGTACAATCTCCATGGTTACCACACATTGATCGCCTGGCGTTTACTCGTGGAGCGTTGTCCGCCTGTCTGTTCACATGAGGAGCGCAGTGAGACCCCGCAGTTTTGCTCCCTGTGTGAAAAGCCCTATAGACTGCAGTAGTAGATGTAGCATCAGTGAAACAGGACATGGCAGTTTTTGGACGAGAGGGTGGAGCTGGGGAGGATGATATCCGATATCAGTATCAGATCGGAGCATCCATAATTATAATTAACCCCAACTTCATCTTCAACGTTCCTTATAGGAAGACATAAGCTCCCCAGAGAGTGAACACTTTCCATTTATAAAAAAAACAACCTCCATGAGCTTTCCTCTAGCAACAGCCACAGAATATAACCAACACACGATTTCCAATATTCTGACATAGTAAGCTCACACGTAAGGCTACAAAAATAAGAAAATCATTAGAAAATTGCTCATTTCGTCAGCAGCCTCTTGGGGATGCTATTGGCACTTCAAACTTTTCGTTCCATTACCTCAACTGTGGTGTTTGACTGACACACACACAGACACACACACACACACACACACACTCTGAGTCTCCACTAGATCTCTGTTTTGCAGATGTTACACATTTGTCTGTGTGGCTCAGTGAAGTATTGAAGAACCCAAGCTTTTGTTTGTCCATATGAGGACATAAGAGGATTCCATTGTGTTCCCAGATACAGTAATATGTTTCAGCTGTGCAGCCCATTGAGGAACCTTTAATTTCTCGCTGCAGAGCTCAGTCTGATCCACGGAGCCCTTAGGAGCTAGAAAGTGTTGATTTATTTCCCTCTCCTGCAGCTCTGCACATCGAGCCTGGAGAAGAGCAAATGATGTACTACTGCAGCGATTTAAACCACCGTTTGAACCCTGGTTTAAATATGTAAAGGGAAGTAGGAAATTAGCATCACTTTTGCCACTGTGATTCCAGCCTGCCAGCCTTGTCCCAGACACACCGACCTGCACATTCTCCAGTCCTCTTTTAAAGGAGCAGCCCCTCCCATAACACAAGCACAGGCTTCATGAAGTAACATTTACTTTAGTACTTATCATTAATTTCATCCAGATGGCATGCCGTTATATAGCAGCCACATGAGATTGACCGTCCCTTTCTCTTTGCAAAGCCCTTTTGGATGACATAATGCGATTTGAGGCTCTAGTTAGCTACATAAACACTACTTATTATCTACAACGTTCCACTTCCGGGATTGTTCAGGTGCCACCTGAAATTCAGCTGGATATCCCTAATTTTCGGGCGGATGTCCGTCACCTTCCTCTGTCTTTGTGTTGGCGTTCTAACCTCCGGTAGATTTATGAGGACTATGGTATGATAACGGCTCCTCAGATCTCTGCAGGGTAAAACAACTTTTGAACGTACACATGTTCCACCCAAACAAGTTCCTTCCCGAGGCTATTTTGCAGAGGCAATGTCATTGAGTCCGGGCCTTAGCGCACGCCAAAGATGATTGTGATTGGTTTAAAGAAAGGAGAGGGGGGGGGCACATTATAACCAGGCGGCGTGGGGATCCTCCCGAAGATATGACAGACATATGTGAGCGTCAAATGCTTCATTTCCTGCATTCTGGTGAATTTTTATGCAACAATTTGTGTAGCACAAGTAGATACAGTACTGTTTTCCGTCAGATCGTTTAGGGACCGTTCGGTATTTATCTATCTATTTATCTATCTGTACTTCTTTGCTAAGTGCACCAATTCAACCAGTGTTGAATTGGTTATATCCCAGCGTCCTTTGCTGAATGGTCTCAATGTTTTATTGTTTTATTTCATATGAATACTAGTTTACTAGAGGAGTAACTTAGTATTTGAAGTAATGCAGTAATGCATGAAGTGTGCATTTAGTTTCCATGCTTATTGTGTTTCCACAACAATGTTAGTGAGTAAATCTACTGAAATGGCCACCACACCATAGAGGAGTGTGATGTGTAAGATGAGAATGCAGAGGTTAACTCCTGTATGTCATGGCTGTAAAAATCAAATGGTATCTGTACTTCTTTGCTAAGTGCACGCGAGGGGAGGGTCATTCCTTTTTTTCAAATCGTTTTGGAGGGTCATAGGAAAGTTATTACTGACGAGGGGAGGGTCACGTCTTTTTAGGTTAGAGGCCACAAAACTCCTCCGGTGGCCCCTTAATTAAATAACGAACAGTCCCTTATAGACCTCAGCTTCACTTCACAGTGAAAGAAAGAAAGAAAGAAAGAAAGATTGTTTATAGATATCAACATTTCCGACCGCACTTAAAGGCAGCTTCATTTCACTGAGAAAGAGAGAAAGTAAGAAAAGAGACTGACACCAACCTGCGCTGCAAAGTTAAGTTGGTACGGTCCACTACAAGGGTGTCTGAAATCGTATTTACATATTTAAACACATTTACAGAAAAAAACGATCTAAACATGTTTTGAGCCACCCTGAACGGTTATTTTTTTACCTCTATTTGGGAGTGGGTTGGCACATTTTTTGAAGGGGATAAATCTACCTCTTCTAAATATTGGGGGGGATATATCCCCTGCATCCCCCCAAAAATCTATGCCTATAGTACTGTACATAGATGGATGACATTAAAGTATTTATTATCCAATAGTGTAGCCTTAATTTAGCTGCAGCCCTGTGCTTTTGGCTACAGTAAACAGAGCTTTCACCGAAGGGACGTGCACGCACAGAACAGCCAAAAGGAACGCTCTCTTTGACTCTGAAGTGATCTGTGATTGGTCAAAGTCTCCTATGACGGCTAGATTTTCTAAAGCCTGAAAATAGGGCCAAGGAGGAAATGGAGAAGTCTAGTTTTCTCTCAGACCACTTGAAATACTATATGCTGAAAGGTTATTATGACAAATAAACTACCTAATGCAGCTTTAAAGTTTATCAGTTTAATAAAGAGACGCAGGGCTTTAGCTTCAATCAGAAATAAAGGACATTGTGCAGTTGACGTATGAGAAAAACATTTTCCTATTATGATTAAATATTGTCTTCTGAAGGTAAATATTTTATTCAAAATATGGACCTTTTTCACAGCAGACATTTTGACTTGTCATAGTAGGAAAAGCACAGCTGAAATTGATAACCTTAACGATGGCTCAATTCCATCAAGTGTCCCAGCAAGCTATTTCAGTGAGTCAGCATGAACAATACCAGGGCCTCTCCAAAGTGGAATGCAGCCATCATTAATGGTTTTGAATACACCTGTGCTTTTCCTACTATGTCATGTCAACATGTCTGCCATGAAAAAGGTCTATTGTTAAGACTTTCTGAACATTTTAGAACTACAATTACAAAAATCCAAGAGTTATTTCGTATATACACACACACACAAAGGCCAAATTGTAGCCTACGGTCATTGAATTCAGTATGAACAGAAGTGTATTGTTGCTGGTCTGAACACTCTGTTCAGGCAATAGCATGACCTGATTGAGTCCTGCAGGCTTTGCATGATTAAGATTCATGAGGTTTGAAACAGGGAGAGCACATTACCACAGCCTTCTTCACTGCTTAAAATGGGACTTTGCTTAGAGTCCTGAGTAACGGAGAAAAACACTTCTCTCAAAGGATTAACTTGTCCATTCCACTCACAAAATACTCCACTACACTATAAATAAGACATGTTGACCAGACCTCTTGAAAACACAGAGCATGTATGTTCTCCGTATGTCACATATTGTGGTAAACATGTTGCAAGAGGGCTGAAAATACCCACCAATAGATTGATTTAGATTAAAGGTGCAGTAGGTAAGCCTTATAAAACTAACTTTCTGTCATATTTGCTGAAACTGACCCTATGTTCCAGTAGAACTACATGAAGCAGGTCATTTAAAAAAAAATCTGGCTCCTCTGACACCACCTACAGCCTGTAGTGTGATTTGCAAAAGTCCACCGCTCTCTGTTCAGATGCATCAATCGGGGCCAGGGGGGGTGTCTAACTGCGTGTCAATCACTGCTCATGCACACACATTCATTCTCCCTTGTGGGGGGAGGGGCTTAGGAGACCGTTTTGGGCTTTAGCGGAACGGGGAGGAGGGACTGAGAAGTTGTCGATGTTCAAATTTTTTGGCTAAGTCCTGGATCTTCACAATCCTACCTACAGCACCTTTAAGACTGACATAATCTGGATCGGCGATGGTTCATTTACCGGATAGTTCCGGCACCGCCAAAGGTTTCGCTGGATGTGCCTCACCTTCCGCTTTCTCTGAGTTGCTGTTCTAAACTCTGGTCGCTTCAGTAAACCACAACCAGAACCTCCGAGCTAGCAACCTACACGCAGAAAATGAAAAGTTTTAAAAGAAAATTTGGATCATGACTCAAAACAGGCCTGCTTGGTTCTTTCCGGGAAGGATTGTAAAGATTTTTAACTGGGAGGTTTTGGGAGTGATTGATGGGATTGCTGTGTGCTTTTAGGAATGATATCTTTGTTTAGCTAATTTTGGTAAATTCTATCATGTCTACGGAACTTTTTTACTGACTTTTGTAGGGCTTTATGTCAACAGAAATCCGACAAAAGTCAAAAAAAATCAACAAAAACGTCAAAAAGTGACAAAACAAATGACAAAAAATGACGAAAAATGTGATGAATGTCAAAAAAGAGACATGATACTATAGTTGTAGTATTCTACCACTCCTTTAATTCATAATACATTTAATTTTATGCCACCATTAATCATATCTTATTTATGAATGGTAAAGATGGACAAGGTCAGCACTTTATTTGAAGGGTCACAAACATGATGAAGTAATGTTTAGTTGATCATGATTACAACACTACAATTCAGCTTTGTATATACTTATATATATATAATCATATACCTTAATTGATGCATTAATTAACATAATGCTCCTGCATTAAGTCATGCATGAAATACTATTAATCCATTACATTACTGATAGTTCATTAAATACTACATGAATGAATCCATGCTTTTTTATGCATGAAGTCATGCATTGGTGTCATGATTTGACACAACAATATTTGCAACAGACTACTGCACTGTCTAAAACCTAATTTCCTTTCTTAATGTTTGCTTCACAAAATTGTTAAACCACAAATGAGCCTTGCTTTGCTGTCTGCAGGTGTCACTCATTGTTACTATGGACACATGGCTCATTGTTCAGAGTTAGTCTGTGGGTAGGGTTAACTGTGTAGGCTTAAAATAAGCCAATCTTCATTTTTTGTTTAACTTTCTGATAGCTCATGAAGTACTACATTTATGCTTTTTCATGCATGAAACTCCATCCACAGATTAAGACCCTGAAATGCCGTTGAAAGCTCTGGAAAAAGCTAATGAGTGGACTTTAAATTAAGATTACTTTGGAATGAGTTCTAGCGGAGGGCTTTCCACAGACACCCAGCATAGTATGGATCAGTCTGAAAATATGGCATGCACCAGAAAAAAAATGAATAATAGTAGAATACACACATGTGGAATACAATTGACAACTCCTCTTTCTGCAGCTGAGGGCCTCTTTTTTTTCCCCAACAACACCAACATAGTCCAGTAATGATGCTGGAGACGAGCCTGCCCTCTGTTGCAACGACACATTCTTCCTCTGGGTTGTTCTCTTGAAATAAGCCTTCATTAACATTCCAGACATTGACCAGGGGTGATAAGCGCTCCACCTGCCATTGAAATTCCCCTCAACACACATTTCCTGGGAGTTTTATTCCCTTGTTCAGGTTGTATTTACAGAGGCAGCAGGCTATCAGACAGTAAACCGCTGTGAGCAATCAAGACCATGGTTAAGTTGGTCCAACAACCGGCACAGAATTAAATCTAGATTTAGAGCCTGGAGGCTGGGAAAACCTGACTTTGATTGCTTTTTCAAATGTTTGAAAAGCTTTTTGAGCTGCTGTTTTCCTATTATTATTACTGCATATTTAATGAATTGAAAAACACAGGAGAATATAACTTTAAAATGACAATTTTCTCTGACTTTTCTCCACATAAAAGAGACACAAAAGAGAATGAATTTGCCATTTTTTCTTATGTTACATTATGCCTGAGACAAAAGGACAACTACATGCTTTCCCTCTTTTCTTTAATTTCTTTGTTTCCTTTGTGTCTTAAAAATGAAAGGCTCCGGCGCCGGCGAGTCAGTATGGTTTGAGAAAAATATTACTGATTCAAGTGCGTTAGAGAAAGCTAACGTTTTCAGCACCACCCGAGGAAAGTAAAAGGATGATGGGATGTGGGGGACTTGAACCTGCGGCTGCAGAGCATGACATCGTACTTATCTCTGTACAGCCCTAGCAAATAACACACAGCCTGGACAAACAAACGCACAACATAATCACCCCTCTTACAGATCAAATTATGCCTGTTACCATCTCTAAATAAGACCTCCTGTTAGAAATGTGAAGCATTGACGAAAACTGTTTGCTGTTGATTAACACACCAACAATCTGTAATATGAGTCACATGTTCCCTGCTTCAGTGAGGGTGAATGTATGTGTGTTCATTTATGTAGATGGGTGGCTAATGCACTTTTCCACTACAGGAACTTAATGACCTATTTACTTTATAAAAAAAAAAAAAAAAAAAACAGAGGACATTGTAGAAATTGGGGATAGAGAGAAAAGGGTATGACATGCCAACCCGTTTTCACTCACAACTTGTCATATATGGACCTTTTTCACAGCAGACATTTTGACTTGTCATAGTAGGAAAAGCACAGCTGAAATTAATAACCTTAACAATGGCTTAATTCCATCAAGTGTCCCAGTGAGCTATTTCAGTGAGTCAGCAAGCACAATACCAGGACCTCTCCTAAGTGGAATGCAGCCACCATTAATGGTTTTGAATACACCTGTGCTTTTCCTACTATGACATGTCAACATGTCTGCCGTGAAAAAGGACTATTGATGCTTGGTCAGTGTCTCTCAGCGTCAGAGAGACATTATTATTATTTGAAAGTCAGAGTAGTAATTATCAGAATAACTAAAACGTGTGTTCTGTGTCGTCTACATCTTCTGATTTAGGAGAACATCCAGCAGCAGGCTGTTTTTACGGCCATTTGGAGCAGAACCTCTGCTCATTTAGCAATCATGTCTACCTGAACATTCAGCTGCATTTAAACCCTTAACAAGTTCTGGTTGGGCTGAACCCATTTGAAACCATAAATACGTTAGTCAAATGTAAACGGAGACCGCAACATGACGTCCAATAATATTTTATTCTGTTATATTTGATTTTTGTGTCAGCAAAACAACAAACACATGCAGAACTTTCTGTTGCTGTTGAACTTAAGACTTTTATTCTGGAAGATGTATTTGGTCAAACAATATTTACCAACAAACGCCACAATATATTACTGAATAAATTACACTACAAGCTGATAAATAATCAATTTCAGTAGAAATACATAAAAGATACAGAGCATACAGTACAGCAGTGAAGCTGCCTTGTCTCACCCTAAAACTCCTGCTCCACCTTCATCTGGGTTTTCTGATAAAATGGCACAGTTAGGAGCTGAAGGTCCGTCATCTACAACAGTAACCCTCCATAGGAGACAGCCAAGACAGGAAATAACCCAGCTTGTGCCTCTGATCCCTAAATTCACATGTGTGACTTCAGCTTTCATGATAACATTTGAGTCTCATGCTGTGTCTCAAATCGCACACTTCTGTTTCAGAACATAGTGCATTTACACATGTGGCCACATGCAGTGCACATGCCATGTAGTGATGGTCTTTATTTTCTGAGCTCACTAGATGGCGCTCTCTGTTCAAAGAAAAAGGTTAAAGGAATGACAATTCAGTGTGTTTTCAACCCTTTGTTGAACAGAGAGCGCCATCTAGTGAGCTCAGAAAATAAAGACAGTGGTCCACGAAGATCCATTTGACCATCACTACATGCCAGTACCCGGATGCTGCACTCAAAAGCGGCAGAAATGTTGAGTGTGGATCGTTGGACACTACTCGCACTCAACAGATGCCATCTTTTCATCTAACGTGTTTTTAAACTTGTGGAAGTGGCGGGCGAGGATGCTGCAGCGGTTGTTATTGAAACGCGAAACACAAACTATACAAATGTAATACACACGTGTTTTTCCGATATGTACCACTATACTGTCGCAGTTAGTGAAAAAACAAGCCAGGCGGATGACAAAAAGTGGCGCTAAAGCTCCGTCTGGCTGCAATTAAACATTAAACTAGTCTATATCCTTGACGTTCCACTTGTGGGATTGCTCGGGTGCCGCCGGAAATTCCGCTGGATGTCACTCTTTTCAGACGGATGTCTGTTACCTTCCTCTTCGTTTGTGTTGGCGTTCTAAACTCTTGAATGTGCACATGTTCCACCAAAACAAGTTCCTTCCCGAGGCTGTTTTTCAGAGGCACTGTGGCTCCGTCAAGATGATTGTGATTGGTTTAAAGAAATGCTAATAAACCAGAGCACATTTTTCTCTTATCCAGGAATGCTGTGTGGACTAGCCAGACCTTCCTCCACAGCTCTGTGGAGGAAGGTCTGGCAATGTGAGACTACCATTAAACTGAAGAAGAAGAAGAGTAATTTCCAGTCAGTGCTTAACGGCTGTGCGCGATTTGAGACAGCACTTCCCTGTCGAAATGTACGCACCGTACAAGTGTTCACAGTGCACTACATGTAAGTGCACTCACTGAAGTATCCGAATTGAGACACACTAACAGTAACAGCAACGAAAAATAAATAAATAAATAAATTAAAGGATTACATGAGAGTCTCCGACCGGGGCTCACTCTGGATAAATTGGTATGCGGAGAAAGGCCTCTGTCCCCAGGCTGATGCAGTTGTAAACAGAGGCAGGGATGATGGAGTAGAGACGTTGTTGCAGGGCAGCTCCCTCCTACTGGAAACCAGCTGCTCGGGTCAGGGATCAGACCGGGCCAGAGCGCTGCGGTGACACGGTAATGACAGCAGCTACCTGTAAAACACAAGCAGAGCAGACAACAGGCATCAATCACCCAGCAGGCGCCACCGCCTCACGCTTAAGCCATTCCCAGCATGCTCAGCCTTCACAAAGCACATGGAGGATGCAGAACTCTTACAGGAGCAGCTGCCTCGGGCTTGTTATTCCCTTTCATTTGTGAATTATTAATTGGTAAGAAACCAATTTGTTCTTTTTTTTATTCTGAAAGTGTCACAGGTTGTGGGAAGTAATTTATGATTGGTGGTCAACGGCGGAGTTTTAATTAAGTCCAGGCCAGAGTTCACAGTGCTGGAGATGGAAGTGGTTCATTAATCACCAAATAGCATTCTAGGCCGGTACATGAAAGGGCCAAAGCGCATCACTTTTATCTGAATTACATTTATAGTTGGCCGACAGGAAACATGTAAGTGAATTAAGCCCCGCGAGGAAAGAGGATTCTGAGGATCGTGATAGGTTGAATCTGATAAAAATATATATTTAGTGCGGAAGAGTAAAATAAATGTCTTTTCCAAACAACTTTATCTTTACCTTGATGGAAAACCTCAAGAGGTCAAGGAAAGATGTGAAGGAGAATTCATAAGAACTTAGGAAAATCAACCTCCGTGCTAAGAGAATCCGACTGCACTTACACTGGGCCAAGTAATTATGCAACGGCGGATGTTATTCACATTGGTCTGCCATGGTGAAACTACAATGATCCGAAGATAGACTCAAAAAAAAGTGCATCTTAGCTACTTCGATCTATGCGTTCTTACCATCAGGGTGCAACTTGTAAAAAAAAAAAAAAACAGAGGAGGGAGGAGTTTGATCATGCACAACAAAACAAAACATGCAAGAATTAAATCCCCCTTTCAATACCACCATGGATATAGAGCCAGCCATGCCAAAACACTATATATATAAATATCCAATATAAAATAATATCAAAATGAAATAGCATAACGTGGTGTCAACATAAAACACAGAGCTTTCAAGCTGGAGAGCAGCATTCACTTCATGGCTTTGTGTGGCTAGGATAGCTCAGTTGGTAGAGCAGGCGCACGTATGTAGAGGTTTATGCCTCGACGCAGAGGGTCCAGGGTTTGACTCCGACCTGTGACGATTTCCTGCATGTCTTCCCCCCTCTCGCTCCCCCCTTTCATAGCTGTCCTATCCTGTCCATCCAGGTGGAAATACCCCAACAAAATAATCTTTTCTAAAAACAAAATACTTTCACCCAGGGAACGCTCGTTCGTTTCTTCGGGAGTGTTTTAACCACCATCTTTTTCCTAAACTTAACTAGTCGTTTTGGAGCCTAAACTGTCATCGCCGCATGACGTTCCCTTTTTCTGGCTAAACTCCGCTACCACGGCCCCTGAAAGGACCGTCATCTGGCGGTGCCTGTAGCCGGCTCACAGTCACCTGTTGGCGGCTAAACAACTGCTGCTGGTAGCCGGAGTCCTGGACCTCTGTAGCGGCTAAATACAACCAGCAGCTGCAGCTCGGATTTTATCCTTCTATGGCACTATAGACTGTTCAGGTTACAGCGCTTTGCTTAGTTTAAAATACTATACTATACTACTATAATATACGATCTATTGGTGAAGTAACATTGATCACTTTGAGGGGGGGAAACATTTTGTCCACACCAGGGATAAAAATATTTCAGCAGAGGCAGGGATATGTAGACCAGAAAGGGGGTAATACCACGCATCCCCCCCAGAAATTGCACCCTGCTTACCATGTTATTTCATGCTGGCTATATAAACGTGGACCTTTTACCTCTATTAAATCGCCTGAGAGTGACACCTGGCTGCTGCAGTATAACCATACAGATCTCTACACACATCTGACTGCTCAGTTATAATTCGACATTTCTCCGTTCTCGGCTGAGTTGGACAGCATAGTGAGTAGAGTGTTTCAATAACACTGCATGAATTAGCCTGTGGCTAGTGGACTTTTATCTAGCGGCTTAATCCGGACAAAACACCACGGTGAATTTCAGCCTGCACACACATTATTAAATCCCAACATTGGTGTAACAGAGCAGATAATATTAGCAGCGAGAGCAACAAGTTTTCATTTTATTGATTAAGGTAAACATGTCAAATTTAACAAACAGTAAACATGACCACCATTTGATTCTTAAGAGGTCGGGGAGAGAAAGTGACAAGACTCCCTTAAAAATCAAGCCGTTTAAAAATCAATCAGTTACCAACACGGAGGCACAGGAAATTATAGATGGCTTCATCTGTATAAAGAATACTAAAATGGTTTTGGGGGTCAATTTGTTTAATCCATATCAATAATGCATATAATATTATATCACAAATATCAGAAGGTAGTCTTTGAATTCTCTGGGTATTTCAGTCACCTACGTGTATGAATATTGATTTTATGTGTATCGAATCAATATCGAATCTTATTGTGTCGATATTGAATCCTACCCAGGGTTTTTCCTGCATAGAGAAAGTTTTGGCGCCAAAGAAAAATCCTTACCTGCCACCAAAATTTTGTGATTTCCTTGCCATAAATATAGCCGTTTTTACAATAAGGATGATGCAACTAAGCCAGTGTCATCTATGGTTTCTATGGTGCTGAGCTGGGCTAAACGCTAAACAGGGAAACTTGCAGATTTTAAACCGGCTGATGTAAGTAATCAGACAAGAATTTGGCCGGCATGGTGGTAAATTGGGACCTCCGGGCACTGGCGCAGTTCATCAGCATGTATTGCAGCACACAGAGCTGTTCTTAAATCAAGAAACTTTTCCTTAAGTTACCAAAGAGCTAGCTTTGGTTGGGAAGGTGCTATCCAATTAATTTTCATGAAATTAAATCACACAGTGACCAAACTCAAAACAAGTTCACAGCTATTTTAATGAACACAGTGCCATGGTTAGCATTGCTAAGCCTCTGTTCCGATTGACAGGTGGGTGTGTAGCCACGCCCTAAAGCATCCCCTGCTTTATCGTCTATTTTAAAGTAAATGGGACCAAAATTTATAAAATGAACATCATGCTGTATTGAAGGAGACTTGAAACTAGAGGTTGAGACCATAAACTCATTATGGAAATGTTTACTGAGGTAATTAATTAAGTGAGAAGTAGGCTCATTTTCTCATAGACTTCTATAGAAACAGACTTCTGTTTGGAGCCAGTGGAGTTGCCCCCTGCTGGAAATTGGGGAGAATGCAGTTTGGTGTTTAGCGCGCTTAGTTATAACTCAACATTTTTCCGTTTTCGGCTGAGATGGACGGGATAGCGCTGTAGTGTTTCAGTGTTTATAATGTATAAATTAGCCTAGCAGCTAGCAGACTTGCTTATAGCTTAATCCTGCCAGAATGCCACAGTAAATTTCATCCTGAATGCATATTTGTTCAGCCCAACATTGCTGAAACAGAGCTGCTAATATTAGTAGTGAGAGCAACAACTTAGTGGACTGCCAAGTCGTGTGTGTGTGTGTGTGTGTGTGTGTGTGTGTGTGTGTGTGAGTGAGTGTGAGTGTGAGTGTGTGATCAGAGATCAAAAGGAGAAACGTGACTCTCACACTGAGCTTAAATGGAGTTGAATATTCGGGTCCAGCCGTAATAATGTCTATTCATTGATTCACTCATCTACCAGAATCTATATGAATTTTTAAAAAATGCTTCTCATGGAAAATATTGATATATGCGATTCATTTCGATTAATTAATCACAAGGCATGTAATTAATTAGATACATGTTTTAATCTCTTGA
The DNA here is from genome assembly GCF_008315115.2 of Sander lucioperca. Taxonomy (NCBI): domain Eukaryota; kingdom Metazoa; phylum Chordata; class Actinopteri; order Perciformes; family Percidae; genus Sander; species Sander lucioperca. The sequence goes on from NC_050182.1 coordinate 40,119,647, forward strand.
CAGCCCTAGTTGTCACATTGAGAATGGTTGCTCACGCTCACCCTCCTGTCCACTCATATTTATCGACATAAATCCCAATTAGTTTGATTTGTAGCCGAGGGTTATGAGTTGCGCCTCTACTTATGAAGGTAATAAAAGAATAACACGGAGCCTCTGTAGTCTGAACCAAGATGACAAATTCTTTATTGCCTCTCACATTGTCAACGGCAGCGTATTACAGCCTCACTCCTTCTATTTTTACCTTTCACAATAAACATAAAACATATAAACATATACACTGCATCACTGTTTACCAGAGGGAACATAAAGTCACTCAGAGCATTTCGCTAAGAGACAACTCAACAAAATAGCTTACAGATTATATGAAAATCCTTTTTAAATTCATGCAAGATAGGTAAATAGTTTGTTTTAATGAACGGCTGAATGGTGTGTCACTTTATACGTTGCTGCCGCAAGGAATTGTGGGACGGCATTATCTCCTTTCCTTTCGTAAAGGGCTGCCAGTTTAGGATGGGATTGTCTCTGTAAAGCATCTTCACATTTATGGAATATGTTCATTTTTTGATCACTTAAAGGTGCTGTAGGTAGGATTGTGAAGATCCAGGACTTAGCCAACAAATTTGAACATCGACAACTTCTCAGTCCCTCCCCCCGTTCCGCTAAAGCCCAAAACGGTCTCCTAAGCCCCTCCCCCCACAAGGGAGAATGAATGCGTGAGCATGAGCAGTGATTGACACGCAGTTAGACACCCCCCCCCTTATGTATCCAGCTAATAGCTCACATTATGTGTATATATATCTGTATTATGTCAACAGTTAACTTCATTTAATATTGTATGTGGCGTTTTCTTTTGTGGGGTGCAAATGTTCCACCAAAACAAGTTCCTTCCAGAGACTATTCTGCAGAGCCACCGTCGCTGCATCTGGAGCTTAGCGCCGCCCAAGATGATTGAAATTTATTTTATTTAAAGAAATGCAAACAACCCAGAGTGTTTTTTTCTCCTATCCTAGAATGTATGTGTGGTGTAGTCAGGCATTACTCCATAGCACTGTGGAGATAGAGCTGGTAACGCAAGACTATTTAGAAGGTTGTGATTGGATGATAGTGGGTGTAACTGTTGGAAATATGAACGAACCATTAACAGATGAGCTGTGACATCTGTGAATACAGATATACAGTATGCATCTGTATATTTTAGACACAGTTCCCCAAAATATCAGCCTGACGTATTTGTTAGCTCTGGAAACTTTGGAATCAGAAACACTTACACAGCAGGGGACGTACCAAAGACACATGGACGATTACGTAGATACAAGGGTCATCACTAAACAGCTCTAGAAATCTACTGTATCCATTCAACCTTAAAGTGGTGTGATACAGCACTTTTTTACACATTTCTCCAGCCTATAACCTCCAATCAGACACCTCATTGAATGAGCCGTCAGCAGCAACGTCTCATCTTTTATCTGTGTTGCTGAAGGCTGCAACACCCACCCACCCACACAAACACACACACACACACACAGTCCATTTACAGAGTTAAAGTGAGAGAGAGCAAGAGGGGTGCAGCAAAACCAGACCCAGACACACTCAAGAACAGAACAAATTGTATTTATTTTCATATAATAGGCCTATATTTTTATACAGCAGTCATTTCCATTTTTATTGAATTGTATTTAGACACTCTGGTAATACTAGTAAAGAAGATTAACTTAATTAAAACTAAGTAAGGAAATAAAATGAATTAGGGTTTCCCATTTTTCTGATGGACTTAAGGGCTTCTTAGTGATAAAGAAAAGATTAAAATTGTATTAGGGTGTGTGCCTTAGTAGCTGTGTGTTTAATGTGAATGCCATGTAACTGCAACGTCCTGGGTTGGATTCCGGCCTTGGGACCTTTGTTGCATGTCATATCCCTCAAATTAAGGCAAAAATGCCAAAAACAATCATCTTTAATATTGTATTAGTTGAGCAGAGCCACAGTCCACATTGTGGATTCAGCTTTGCATATTTCTGCCAAAAATGCCAACAAAAAAACACAAACACAAATTTGAATATCTAATAAGACAGATCCCATCCAGAACTGCTCCAATACAAACAGGCATAATGCAACTGCACAATCCAACAGACAGGTGGATCATATCAAAAATCCTCTCCAGTGTCAGACACGTACCGTTCGCTCACTGCATCGGCAGCTATCATTGACAGAGACGGTTAGGGATAACGTTAGGAAATGAAAACCCACCATCAGAATAAGAGGGGATCACTGAGAGTGACGCTGGAAAGGAGAGCATGAAGAGGGAGAATGGAGCGAGATAAGGAGAGAAAAGAGAGAGCTGTAGGGAGAGGAAGAGTGATGACAGGACTATGAAGTTTGACAGGAGAATGAACATGACTACACTGTAGAGCCTGTCCATGAAAAGACCTGAGGCGTCCGTCAGATTGGTAATTTTGTGCCCATCTGCACAATGTTCCAATCTTGACCAACTGGATGGATGCCAGTTTAGGACAGGTGGTGATAGAGTGTGTGTGTGTGTGTGTGTGTTGTTGGGACCGTCGAGGAGGTTAAACATTATCTTTTTCAAGCAAAGGGTTTTCAGTCAACATGTGACTCAAAGACAAAAGACCCAGAGACCATGTGGTCTTTCAGACAAAGGATCTTGGCCTACGGTAAAGTCCACATCCCTTGCTCCAAACTCCTAAATGAAGGAAAGGAGCTAAGAAAGACGCAAAATGGCGTCAGGGAGGGGCCTGCAGATAAGGTTCGACACTTTCAGCTTCACTTTGACTCTCCCATTGGTTCAGAGGTACCATAAAACCAGCATGGAGCCAGGTCTGGTGGCCTGAGCTATAAAACTCCATGTCACCCCCCACTTCTCGTCTTTTGTCCTGTGACTTTGTCACTACAGCATAACACACAGAAATCTCAGCTTTCCACCTCAACTCCAGTTGACGACAGGTCAGCACGACAAGTTTGTGCTAAAACTTCCATTTTTGAAACAAAGTGGATTTAATTTCGGTGCTGGGAGCACCGTGGATCCTCTGAAACCACTCGCCAGTTTTCATATCTGCAGGAGAAGGAAACAACGTTTTTCTTCTCAAGTCGACTCTAACTCCCTTCCGTCTGCTCTTTTTGGAAGGAAAGCTTCCTCTGATCTGCTGACGAGCAGACACGGACCCCCGTTTCTTTCGTGGAAACCTACGGACAAACGGACTGAACACACAGTAAGAAGGCTTACGTCTGGGCAGAGATAAATAGTGTGTTTTATTAATGAGTAATTTGCTATTGCTGCCACTTTGTGTTACCATTAATGTGATCTGATTAATACAGCGCTACTGCTGCGCGTGTAATGTATTAATCTATGATTGTGACCGCTGAGTCAAATCTATTCTGTGAATGTACTCTGATCACGGTGCATTGTTGATATGTTGTGTTGAATATGTAGCTAGCTTGTTCAGGCTGTAAATGCTACTTTCTGCTTCTCCCACTGCTGAGGAGTTTTAGGTACTGTTAGATCCAAGTATATATATATCTTTCTTTCCTACTTCTCTAACCTTTCTCTCACACACACATATATGAACACATAGCTAGTTACACACACGCGCTAAGGTGAACAGCTGGCCAAACAGCGAGTCACATAAACTGCAGAGCGTGCACCGCTCCACAGTTCTGCGCTCCTGTGTCTCCCTCTTGTCAACCACACGTGTGCAGACACGTTAGCTTAGCAGCTAGCCTATTGTTGGTAGCACATAGCTTAGCCTGAATGAGCTAACGGCTAATCTTAGGCCTAGCCTATCAATACCGCCCTCTTCGGGGGGAAACAGTTTTGTTCAGCTCACAGGAGTAGCCATTTTTGTAGTCTTTGGCTAGACTACACCTCGTCAACCCCCCTAATCTTTCACACCCACACACACACACACACACACACACAGAGGGTCTCCCCACATGCTGTTTTGTTTTTGCTTTGTTTTGTTGTACTTAAAAGAAACGTATATTGGTTTTAATTAATCAAAGGATTATTGATTGGCCATTGATAATTTTTAAGTTAATAAATTCTACTATACTTTAATTAGCAGTTGTTTGTGATTATTTGTGTATTATTGTATTAATTGTTGGTTAAACACAGGTCAGTGCTCGGATTTCACCCTTCCACTGACAAATGAGACTATTCCACAGTTCAATATTGGCCCCTGAAGTTTCAGGGTGGTGCCCCGTTTTGATTGTTTGTTGATTTGATAAAGTTATTAATAACCATATTCATAACTTTATTAATATTGATAAACATCTTTGATAATATGCCAATAATCTGATCTGTACCCCTACGTGTACCCAACAGTGTGTGTGTGTGTGTGTGTGTGTGTGTGTGTGTGTGTGTTATGGACCGTAAATGTAAATTCACTGTATTGATATAGTGCTTTTCTTCTCTTTTTTGAACAGTTTTTATAAAAAAATTTATTGCAATTACAACTTTTAACAGTTAAAGCAGCCATATTATGCTCATTTTCAGGTTCATAATTGTATTTTAAGGTTGTACCAGAATAGGTTTACATGGTTTAATTTTCAAAAAACACCATATTTTTGCTGTACTGCACCGCTCTCTCTCACTGCTGCAGATCCTCTTTTCACCTGGTCTCTGTTTTAGCTACAGAGTGAGACCTCTTTTCTTCTTCTGTACTATCTTTGATTGCACTGCACATGCCCAGTAGCTCAGATGTAGATCATGTCAGCTAGCTAGCTCCATAGACAGTAAAAGAAAGGCTGTTTCTACAACTTTGGTCAGTTACAAGGCAGGATTAGCTGGGAGACTTCTAAATGAGGGCACACATGTAAGTAGTTCTTTTGTAGATTATGGTGAACTTGTGTGTGTTGTAGCAGTGCTTTGCTATTGAGAACGAGGTAGCATGCTAGCGTTAGCATGCTAGCTAATGGTTGCGGTTAGCCTGCTCGTTTCGGCTTGTGACGTCACAAGCCGTGCCGATTTTGAACAGCTCACCCAGAGACTGAAGGCAGGACACATTCAGAAACCGTATCTCACTATAAACAGCATGGATGGATTTTTTTCAAAGTTTGTATGTGTGTGGAAGCACCAGAGACACAACATAACACCCCAAATCCCAGAAAAAGTGATTTTTTCATAATATGGGCACTTTAACGACTTAGTCTTGACGACTACTTAAAGCGCTTTCTACATAGTACAGGAACCATTCACACACATTCATACACTGATGGCCGAGGCTGCCATACAAGGTGCCACCTGCTCATCAGATACACATTCACACACCGATGGTGCAGCTTCAGTGTCTTGCCCAAGGACACTTTCACATGAGACTGCAGGGCCAGAGATCAAACCACCGACCTTCTTGATTGGTAGGCAACTGCTCTCATAGAGTCACAGCCGCCCCTGTGTGTGTCTGCGTGTGAGTGTGTTAAGGGTGTGTTAGTGTATAGAGAGAGAGAGAGAGGGATGCAAAGATAGTTCTTTGTAGAGATCAGAGGCTATGGAGGGACTGTGCCTGCTTGGCTCACACAGTCAGAGAGCGTTGCCAGTCATGGCCACATCAAAGCTCTGCCTGCTACCACAGAGAGCACCCCCGTCTCCTTCCGGAAGACAAACACACACACACACACACACGCACGCACACGCACACATACTATACTTGTAGAAATGCGAGCAGTCACTAGCACTAGCTGGCTTATTTTATCTGGCTAGCCTATTTGCTGCTGGCTAACCACGATTAAGGCTACATTTACATTCCTACTTTTTGGCTTAAAAACGAATATCTTTTGCTACGTTCCCCCCTCTCATTCCCCCTGCTCTGGCATTTCCCCCTCTCATTCCCCCTGCTCTGGCGTTTCCGAGCCCTTAAACTGGAGACATTTGGAAACTCTTCTGACCCATTTTGGTTTGGAATCTGTGGGGTTGTGTTGCAGTCTCAACGGCCGCAAACGGAGACCTTTGGCAACACCGACACTGACGTCAACGTTTCTCCTCCTGATTGGGTCTTATCGGTCACGACGTCTCGCTCTCTGAGTCTAAAGCTTCTAACGTTACCATGGCAACTACCAGCAGCAGGCAGCGTCTCCACGCTGCCTCCTGTTTATGCCCAGTATACCAGAATGTTGATGAGATATGAGGTTTTGGGTGTTAGTTTAAACAGCGATTAGTTAAGAAAACACTTGTGTGCACAGTCCAGATCGCTTTTGGCTCAAAACTCAATTTCTCAAATTAAGTTCTGGAGACATTTTCCGGGGCCTTTTTACCCCCCTAAAGGTCCCTGATTAGAGGATAGTAATTTCTGAACCTTACAGGAACCTTTGGAGTGATGTTTGCGGATGACTGTGGCTGATTGGTCAAACACACAGCGTGCCTGGTTCAACTTGCTGGGCAGGGGTGGAGCCAGACGTTGTAAAGATTCAGGGTTCAGCCCAAATCTAGAGTCGGGGTCCGGGGGCATGCTCCATCTACGGCAGCTGTATGCAACATTTTTCAAGCCATTTAATAACAGAATGCCTAAAAATCTTTACATTATTTGGGAAAATATATTTTTTCAACATTTCTTTTGCTTTTTGCAACGTTTCTTGATGCTTTTTAGATGCTTTCTATTTTTTCTGTACGCTTTTCTAAACATTTTTAGCAGTTTTCCAACATTTGTGGCATTTTTGTCACTTTTTTTACATCCTATTTTGAATTTTATTCTCCTCCATCTGTCTGATACCAGAACACAACAAATGTGACCATTTTAGGATGAGGGGAGAACATTTCTTTTTGTTTGAAAACATTAAAAGTTCATTTAGGTGTTGCTATTGGCTTCCCGACTCATCTAAAAAAAGACAGACAAAGAAAGAGAGAATCACGCTAGTCAGCGGCCACACTGAACCGCTAAAAACTGGTGAACATAGTGGAACATTTAGCAGCTAAAGAGACAGATATTTCCCCCAAGAGTTGGTAGAGACTGGAAACAGTGAATATTGGAATTGCAATCATCAGGTGGACACAAACATTGACTCCAGATGAATGATAAGGTAGCTCTATAATGACAATGTGCCCACTTTTATCTGTTATCTGATTTATCTTCAGACAGACATTCTGAATGGAGTTAGTGGAAGTCTTTTGCTGATGATCTTGGAAGACTAATTATGAAGTTGATTTAATATTTTAGCTTAGTACAAGAGTTCGAATAAAAAAATCTGAACTGTTCGGGCATGTATGTATTGTTTCGGTAGATTTCAGTCAAAAAGACTTGAGGGGCGGGGGGGGGAAGCCTTGCACCGTGGGTGGTAAATCGCGGTAAGCATTGATGAGGTGTCGAGTGCAGCTGTCAGTTGTTTTGTGGAATGAAAATTTACATTTAATGTATTACTTTGTTTCATTTTCTATATATAAAAATAGACTTAGAAATGCCCTGCTGTCTAAACTGTGTGATTTGGGGACAAATATAACTCTTAGAAAATTAAGATTATTAAGTTATTTTTTACTGTAAACATGGCACTTATTTCTGTTTCTCTACATGCATTTCTTTGTTATTATTAATATTAGTATTATTTTTATGAACTCTTTGCAAACTAACACTTAAAATGTATTTTGTACGTGGATTTTGTATGTCTACATTAGTGTATGTACTTTAGTTGTGTTTTTCATATAATCATAGAGGAGTCATAGAGGATGCCAGGTTTCAGCATATAATTAAAATAATGTTACTTGAGCCACACTATAATAGTGTTTTTTTGTGTGTAGTTTGGGTTATGCTGCACATAATGCGTTTTATTTGTATTCATTTTTTAACCACACAGGGGCACTTTTCCTTTTGATACAAAATCCAGCCATATTCCTGTCATTGTATTAATACTGCACTTTATTTATTTTATTATTATTTTTATTAAGAACTGACATGCTATATAGGTAGGAAAGGTAGGCTTTTGCTGTTAGACTTGGTTAATTTAATTAATTCTTTAAAGTTAGTTACCTGTTTTTTATCTTAACTACCTTCGACTCATTGCCAGGAAGCCCCTTTTGGGAGTGTTGCCAATTTTGTTACATTTCCTTTTCTCCAGTTTGTTTTGTATTTATTGATAGGCTTAGAATTGTATCTTTTATTTTGGGGTATGTTATTTAGCAATATGGACCACTCGAGAATGTAGTTTGTAGTTGAATTGCTGAATTTGGTTAAGTCACTCAAGTACATGCTACTAAAGAACATCTTTCTGTTATCAGTGGTTCTTCAACGGGGCCCATTTTTTCTTTAAAATAAAGTAAATAAATAGTAAATGTATTTAGCACACACTTGCAGAACACTATATTTAATTTAATGGGGTTTACAGTAACATGTTCTGAGAAGTGGTGGGTCACATCATCATCCAAACACTGTCTGACCCTATGTCAAGACCCACAATACGCTACATAAAAAAAAAAAAAAAAAAATCAAAACGTCCAGTACTATACAACATTGTGATTTATATCTGGGTGAGGTAGTAGGTGTTTAAGCAGAGTGTTTGAGAGATTTAGAGGTTTCAATATTGTCTAAATCAATTCAGACTCATTGGGTGGGTCAATGCTTCCTTGCCCCATTTCCAGAACACAGTGTCCAGATGCAGGAAGCTAATAGCTCATATCAATCACAGCCCAAATGGGTTCCATGGCACTGCCATTGATTGTCAGTCAGCAGCAGGATGAATGGCATCTCTGTAATGTTGTGGAGACCAAGCCAACAGGGTTTGTGTAGATAGAGGAGTGACACAGCCAGAGGTCCTGAAAGCTTTATTGGTCAATGTTTATGCTCAATCCCTCACATTGAGTATACTGAAGAACTAGTATAGTAGGGTGCAGAGAAAAACAAAAAAAAACCGGTAACACTTTATAATAACCATCATTAATAGATGGTAAATTGATAGTCAATTAATCGTTAGTTAATTGTCATTTAACTGTTAGCAAACAGTCTTTTTACTGTTAACAAACAATGAAATTATAATAAATAATGTTTACTAATTATTAGTAGTGCTGTAAATTAACAGTTTATTGTAACACACATTATATCTGTCATATAATATATTAGGTATCGGGTAATGATTAAAAAATGTTTGTAAACCTTTAAGAAACCATTTTTAAAACATCTATAAACATTACATAGATAGACAGACCAGATATTCCTAACACTTTGTTAAGGGTTACTAGTTGGTTTGTAAACTGTCTATAAACATTATCTGGATGGTTATTATGAAGTTGCAACAGATGACTATAATAACTTGTTAAATAGTTAATAAATACTTTGTAAACCAGCTATAAACATTATTTAGCTAGGTAATTAATACTTTGTCAGTGGTTACTAGTTGGTTTGTAAACTGTCTATAAACATTATCTGGATGGTTATTATGAAGTTGCAACAGATGACTATAATACCTTGTTAAATAGTTAATAAATACTTTGTAAACCATCTATAAACATTATTTAGCTAGGTAATTAATACGTTGTCAGTGGTTACTAGTTGGTTTGTAAACTGTCTATAAACATTATCTGGATGTTATTATAAAGTTGCAACAGATTACTATAATACCTTTTTAATTAGTTAATAAATACTTTGTAAACCATCTATAAGAACAATTGGAATGCCTATTATAAAGGTGAAACTGATGGGTAGTTTATAATAATTACTTATTATAAATAAGTGGTCTATAAAGCATCAAGTTACTGTATTTGGTACACTTAAATCTTTTATTAGTGGTCCATAAAACAGTGATTATTTGTGCACTGATAATATAGTCCGATCAGTAAATTGAATCCATTTGTGAAGAAAGTCATTGTCATGCAACAATGAGCACAGTGGGAGACGAGAACAAAGGGATTACTAAAACAAAGTTAATACAAAAACTTAACAATGGCACCTTAATTTTTAAATTAAATTAATGATACAAATACAATAATCTAAATACAGGGGTAGGGGTACTTTAGAGGCCCCAATAAACACTAAAAGACCCAAAGTGATTAACATCACAAGCTCCAGAAACTTTACATTTATTTCTATTTATATTGCTTAGCAATATCGTGGAGCAGGCGTCCTAGTGGACCATTATGGTGTTTTTTACCCAACCATTAATTTCACTCGATCACAATCAGATGGTCTCTGAGCAGATCCTCTGTGTGATTCCCTCTGAGTCTACTGATTGTCTCCTTGTAGCTCCTCCAGGCCCTCTCAATGTGTTGAGTGTGGCAGCCCGTTTCAGCATTGACATATGTCACACTGTGGTTAACTGTGTAATGCCTGTATCCAAATGCAGGCAGAGCCTGACGGTAGGCCCGCCACTCATCACTTGATATGGTGGATCCAGTACGAACGTGGTGTATAATCAGTGGGACCAGCTCTCGTCTGGTCCGTCTTTCCACCAGGCGGAGAACAGGCATGGTCCTCTGTCCTCTATGCTTCACACCAAGCATCCCAAACACCCACTTCTTCCTTTCCCACCCACCAGCCATTCTTCCACATCCGTACTGTCAAAATATTAGAATTGGACACATATTAGAAATGGTAATTATTCACATGGTGATGTATAACTAAAATTTACTGTAATTAGTTGACCATTAAAACATAGAATGCTGCCAATTGATTAACTTTCCTGAGTTATAAAATGATTATATCCCCATAAGAAACATTCACCCCCACCACTGCGTCCACAGATGCTTACCGTATTGAACAGATTTCAATACAATCTTTTATAATTTGCTGTGACCCATTGAGGAATAATTTTTCATTGTGGTGGCAATTACTGCATCTCCTTACAGCCATGCAGTGACAAAACCTAAAAATAAATCTATATATGGACAATACATTTGTCATAATGACCTAGTCTGGAAATTTAGAATTTTCTGGTATTTCAATTTTTTTTAAAAATGTTGTCCATTTCTCCTTTTACTGTAGACTGTTAACTGTCTATCTCTAATCCATTACAGTTACAGAGAAAAAAATGTAATTAAATGAGTTACTATAAAATCAAAATGTTGGTAATTATACAGTTATAACACCATGGCACACAATTTGTGACTAATGAAAAAAGTATAAAACTAATAATTGTACATTTATAACGCCAGACGGAATGCTGAGTAACCTTACAGCTGCTAGGTAGCATGTAATTGTTTATGTTCTGCAACTGTTTCATTCATTCTGATTCCTTAACATATTGTTATAACTTTGTGGGTCAAAGCAAACCCTATAGTAATCAAAGCCTTCAGTATATACCAGAGGACTTAGTCCTCCCGAAAAATCCTCCTCCTGATAGTAGAATACCGGTAAGTCACTATTTAAACCTATATCAAAGCCAAGTCAAGCAAAAGAAAAAACAAAAACTCTGACATACCTTGAAACCGCTAGAGTTGCAACTAACGATTATTTTCATTGTGGATTTACTTGTGCATTATTTTCTGTCACTTAAATAGAATGGCCGAAAAGCATTGGGCTTGTTGTGGGAATTCCCAGAGAATTTTTAGCTGTATGGTGTTTGCACTAACCTTTCTTTTGTGTCTGAAGTGGCTTTCATCAATAACCACAAACTCATTCTGCCCTCCCAGCCTCTGTCCTTTTCTTCTTTTTCTTCTCTCCATTGCCTCAACACAGACATCTCGCAGCTTTTTTGCCATCTTTGACAGTGTAGTTGTGCTTGCAGCAATGTCATCTGTCATCATGTCGATTTGTCTTAATCGTAGGCCTTGTGCAAACCTGGAAATACACAACATTAATGGTGAAAATGTTGTGGCCTTATGCAAACAATACTTCAGTAATTACACCTGGCAGAGCATTCTTTTGGGCATGAGAGTGATTCAAGATATATATAATGGGAGTAATACTAGTAAAAATTAGACGTATTGTCCATCCACTGCCTAAAAAAACAACTAACATGTGCTTTGCCATTTGCCACTACCTTTCACTTTAAAAAGTGAAAGCTGTTACCACATGTACTATAAACTAAAGTAGCTTACATTAATGGGACCCAGAAGGTGTGTTAAATGTATTCAATGAATATGAACAGTGCCAGTATCTCTTTGGGTGCAGCAATTCACTGTGATTGTCAAGGAGATTTCACTTGCCTTTAGAATATTGCATCAGTAACATTATTGATATTGACTTTCTGTATACTGTAGCCCACCACTGGTTTTAGTGTAATAGATTATCTAAATTACAGGCACTTTGATTATTTCTATTCATGTAGGTGTATAGCATGTTATTCTTGAACTTAAGTTTGATTTCCATACCTGTACACAAATCGCATCCAGTTGAAAAGGGACATCTTGGATTGGCTAAATATTGACTCTTGTCGGATGGATTTTCTGACAATGGCTCTGTGTTTGGCCCTCTGTTGACATACCCTATGGAACACGCCACAACTTGAGATCCAATGGAATTCAAAGATATACCATAATTGTTATGATCTCTGTTTAAATTGTTTTGCTTCAATGCAAGACCATTTTTTTAAGAATAAAAAAATGTTTAAGTAGGAGACTTGAGATTGCAGAAATGGCAAACAACATTTGTATTTTCATTGTTTTTTTTAAAAAGTCAGTGCTTCCTAAAGCATGGACTGGGACCCTCGGGGTCCTTCATGGGGGTAACAAGTAAAATGAAGAATGCTTTTATTATTATTATATTCACCCAAATGCTACCACTGAAGTCTGCCAGAGTTATATAGGATACAGTCTTGTAACGTTACCTTTGCCATTTTTCGATTTATTTTCAAATGTCTTATGGTTACTATTCCAGGCTTAAAACTATTTATATAGGCTAAGGATTTACTGAAACCTTAATGGAGTAAATTAAATAGGGAAAATCACTTACGGAGCTGTTTAGAAAAGTGGCCGGTCAGCATCAGTAAAGAAATGTAATAGATACCTAGCTAAGTAAACAGTAAAACAAGCTATATATATAGTAGGCCTATAGCCTAAAAAAGAAGAAAACTACTAAACTACTAAAAAAATATATATTAATTCTTAAGTAATATAGACATTTAGGCCATATATGCCCATATTAGTTACCTACCATTCATAGAGGTCTCCACGACTGCAGTGCTTCATTTTCATTTTGTGGTGGCAAATGTTGCATTCCATCTTCTGTTTCAGAAGTTTTCTTTTCTTTAGCCATTTTATTAGTTCCTTGTGGTGTTTTCTTTTCAATCGGCTACCTTCAATTAACTCCCTTAGTTCACTTGCTAAACCAGGCATTTTCCATTAAATGGGCTACACACAGAGAAGTTATTCAAACCAGACCTGTTGGAGCCAAAAGTGCGCCTAAATGCCCACAGCCCGCCCGCCACCGGTCCGCGAGTTCGTTCCCTAAGCTGGAACCCGCCCCTACTCTGCCTCTGATTGGCTCTAACCCTACCCAACTATTCCATTCCTCATGCATATCCGACTCTGAACCATACAGTCTATGCTCTGAACATACCCAACCCAGAGCCATAGAGATAGTAATCTTGTCTTTCTCTATCACTCTGACCCAACCTAAGGTAACGACTACTAGCCAATCAGAGGCAGAGTAGGGCGGGTCTAAGCATAACCAGGGAGCGTTAGCAATATTGCTGAAATCACAGAAGTTTTCGAACCTGGCTACCTACAGAGTATCTGTGCTAGCTAATATTTTTAACTTCACCATGTCAGGAAAGAAAAGACATTTTACAAGATCTGCCAAAGGATTCAAAATGGATAACAAATTAGGGACACCAACGCCATCGGCGTCGACGAAAGAAATGGTAGCACCTGACGTTACCATTAGCAGCATGGATGATGCTAATATTGGTGAAGGTGCACGTGGACAGCAAAACCTGGAGGACACCGCCGTTAGCAAAAACATTAATGCTAAAGTTACCAGCGACGATGATTACCCCGCAAACAAGAGGCGTCAATGTTTTGAGAGGGATAAATTCAGTATTTTATTTGATACCAGCGATGACACAGACTGTGAAGAGCAATCTTTGAGTACAGGTAAGTTTGGTAACGTTAGCCTGTTGGCATGTAGCCTACGTAGGTTAGCTACTTTAATTTTAGATAGCCCCGGCTGCTCACTAAGATTTCTAAACAGTAACGTTATGGAAAAGTTTAGAATTTGATTTTAGTAATTTACAGGTCTGGATAGCATTTAACAATATTTGTGCTTCCAGGCTATTTCCCATATTCTGGGATCATAGCTAACGTTAAGCACAGTTCATGGCAAGTTAGATAGTTCTGCTAAATTTCCATCTGTAAAGTTACTACTTAGAGGGTGCGCAGGCCAAGGCAAGAAGCGCTTGCGACCTAACACACACTCCTACGCAGAGCTGGCTCCATGCCTGTTTGTCACAGTTCTGCTCCAATAACTTATACCTGTACCAAATCAAGACATCCAAAACTAAATAAGTGTGAAAGAAATGTGGCAAATATTGTTAGTTTTCATAGATACATAGCATCATAGCAATTGTAGAGTGTGGTCTAGACATACTCTATCTGTAAAGTGTCCTGAGATAACTCCTGTTATGATTTGATACTGTAAATAAAATTGAATTGAATTGATTTGAATTGAATTGAATCACAAATAACCAAATACCAAATATTGATATTGTCTGAGTTATGCAGTGATGTAGTTTTACAATTAAACAGACAGTGTTTTCTGTAAGGAAAGCATAAATTAATATCTGCGTAATCGTGTAGACTGGTCACAATAAGTCAATGCTATTTTTCTGAGGGCAGACTATTATACTCAGATGTCAAATATGGTCTGAAATAATCTAATTTTTCAGTGGAAATCGTGTTGGAACATTCGTAATCACACAGAGCTGGTTTAAAATCACCAGGTTCGCAATTAACCAGCACATATAGTAAATATATTAAATGTTTATGATTTTAGATGCACTTAAGTTTATTTCTCTTATTTCCAGCCATCGATATGTCTCCAACAGCGTCAGTGCTGCTCCAAAAGGCAAAGATAAAAGAAGGCTTGCTGAAAAGACAAGTCAAGCAGTTGAAAAAGGACATGGACTCCCTTCACCAACAATTAGCAGGTGTTTTTCTTCCTATGCTGCATATTATATTTTGCTGTTGTGAGTAATTGCATGCTAACTAGATTATATTTTTTGAAGTATTAAACTTTGGAAGCATTTGGCAGACTAAATTAAAATACACGTGATCTCACAATAGCATTTTCACTTTCCTCCAAATTTAAATTTATAATGCAATTTGCACTAGAATGGGTATTTTGTAGTTAACTCTAGTTAAAAAAATTTTTTAAAGTGTGGGTACGCTATTTGATGTTAATATTAACACTATTATTTTATTGATACTATTTCCTATTGTTTTAGCCAAGAACACTGCTGTTGGGACGGAGTCTAACCAAACTACATCTTCATCTGCATCCTTCTCATCCTCCACCACCTCCTCTTCATCTGACTCCTCCTCTTCATCTGCCTCCTCCTCCTCATCTCCAGAGGACGAGAAGAAGAAAAAACGGCACAAAAAGAAGCATCTCAAAAAGCACACTAAAAAGAGATACATCCAAAAGGACAAAAAGAAAAGAAGACAAAAGAAGAAGGTGGCAAAAGGAAGGACATCACTTGGCAAGAGAGGTGAATTAAAGTCCTATTAAATTTTTTTTTTTTTGTTGTGGTTAAAATTAGAAATCTGAAACATTTCTACTTAGGTTTGAATTTTAGATTGGAATGCAAACCATTTCATGACCAAAGTGGTTTTACTCATCACAAATATAAAATTTAAAGGAAAGTTCACCAAAAGCAATAAAACAATAACATGTTTTTACTCTTTCCCAGAGTGCTATTAATCCATCCAGATTGTATCAGTGTGATTTGGTGAGGTTTGGAGATATAAACCATAGAGGAATGACATTGGGTTTGTTGCGTCAAAAAATATATTGGAAAAACTCAACAGCAATGTTTCTTTCCAGAAATCATGACATGGTTACACAGGATAATCTTCAGATCTGGTTGTGAGCAGTTTTATTGGGAACTATTTTCCAACAAAGTACCCTGCCATAATAGTTTTCCATTAAACTGTTCACAACGAGGTCTATGGATTGTTAGTTATTATGTCATGCTTTCTGAAAAAGGTGTGGAAATTTCAAATGTTATTCTTGGTGCATTGAGCAACACTGTATTAAAGCCGATATCTCCAAACCTCTGCAAATCACACCGAAACTATGCTGGCTCAACAGATGTACCTTGCTAGGTTAAAGCCTGACATCTGGCATGTCTCTCACGTGCCAGATGTCCCTCCCCCACCACTGCTACATCCAGGATAAAACAGTATAGCCAGACCTTATTAGAGTGCTGAAACTGCGATGTGGAGATAGGTCTGGCAATGCGAGAGTACACCAAAATTATCTGGATGGATATATGGGTAAAAGGAGCTTTATTGTTTTTTATATTTTGAGTAAGCTTCCCCTTGAAGCACATCACTTTTACCTAAACTACACCCAAAGAAGCCTAACCAGGAGATATATATATTTTGTTATTTTACTTTAAAAGTGAACTACAAATACTTAAGATGGTTAAAGATATCAGTCACATCTGTGGAAGGAGAATTGGATATGGCAAATTATTAGTTGTGCCATTATTTATGTTTTATAGTTTGTGCCATTATTTATGTTTTATAGTTTGTGCCATTATTTAGGTTTTATAGTTTAATCCTATCAAATTTCTACAGGGTTAACTGTTTGTTTTTTGTTTAGTCTCATAGGGATACATACCCCTATTTATGCTGTATGCGTATTTTAAGTAGTTGTCAAATGATTGACGAGTTTATCTTTATGAACTTTTCTCTACTTTTGCAGCCAGTAGCCCAATATAGATCATCAAAAGATACAAGAGGGTGTTGAGGGCATACAACCATGGCATGAAATTGGGAGAAGCTTGTGCACATGCTGGAGTGACAGAGCTGACAGTGAGGTCAAAAGCGGCGATTCCAGAGCTTGCCATATCTTGCCCACATAAGTTTGAAGATCTAATGGCAGGATACAACAAAAGACATAAGATAGCTGACTTCCTCAGCAGATGTGAAGAAATAATTAACAACGATCCACAAGTAAGGGCCAATATAGCTAAAAATAAAGCGGTGGGTAAGCTCATACCCTACAATGAGAGGGAGCAGAAGTAATCGGTTGGGCAGCTGACTGGAGTGATGTTGAAATTGTAATGTTCAGAAAGGACTGTGCAATGTAAAGGTTTGAGCATGTCCATTTATTGTTCATGTATGGTCATTGTTCTTTTTAAATTTTAGACCACACCGTAGAATTAGAGGTGCACCAATACCACTTTTTTTCAACACAAGCATGGAAAACTTACGAATCGCACTTTACTTGATGTTTAAAAAATTTAAAGTTTCAGTAAGTAACTTTGATTATATTTTTTTATATATTTGCTGAAACTTACCCTAGTCACTTTATCTTGACAGCAGAAAATGAGACTGATAATCTGTGAAGAAATCCTATTTCACATTCTCCCCCTAGTGCTCCTAATGGCATAGCAAGTTTCCCAAAGAAAAGAACCAATTGTAGCTGAGTCTCAACTCAGTGTCAATGAGAGCTCATGAACTGCGATCAAACTGTCAAACTAGGCAGTGCTGATCAAATTTGAATCAATGGTTTCCATTAGTGTATTGCCTATTTCTTGTCTCTTATTTTTTCAGAAACATACTGTAGTGGTGACTTTCTCATTTTAAAGCTAAACAGTACTTCTATGACAAATATGTTTCTGAAAACATTTGAGGCAAGCAATAGGCAATACAGTAATAGGATCTTGATTCATAATTGATTAGTGATGCCTAGTTTGACAGTTTGAGAATCACAAGCTCTCATTGACACTGTTAGACACTTCAGCTGTGATTGGTTGTTTTTTTATGCCATTAGGAGCACCAGGAGGCAGAGGAACATGATTTTTTTCATAGCTCATCTGTCTAATGTGCTAGTGTCGGGATATACGGTAGTGACAGTTTATGCAAATATGATATTATTTTTATAAGTTACCCAATGGATCTTGAACAGTTACTTTATTCTGTGTGGCAATTTACACTGTTACATTTTGAAGTACAGTATCAGGACAGCTCACATTTTTTACTGGTACTGGGCTGATAACCAATGCTGGTACTTGTACTTGTTTGTAAAATTCTACATGTCATTTTGTAATAAAGGTTTTATTAGTAATCTGTTGTGTTTTTTAATATCCAATCTTTTTTTATATCCCACCCTGACTTGCAGGTGCATTTTTCATGAATGTGTTTGAACTTATCTATCTCTCTCTTTTTTTTGTATATAATTTAATGAAGGGCAAAACATTTCTCATTGCTTTACCAAGCACTTACTAACCAATAACTATGAAAAACATAAGTCACAACTTTATAATAGCATCCAGATAATGTTTGTAGATGGTTTACAAAGTATTTATTAACTATTTAACAAGGTATTATAGTCATCTGTTGCAACTTTATAATAACCATCCAAATAATGTTTATTGACTGTTTACAAACCAACTAGTAACCACTGACAAAGGATTAATTACCTAGCTAAATAATGTTTATAGATGGTTTACAAAGTATTTATTAACTATTTAACAAGGTATTATAGTCATCTGTTGCAACTTTATAATAACCATCCAGATAATGTTTATAGACAGTTTACCAACCAACTAGTAACCCTTAAAGTGTTAGGAATATCTGGTCTATATATGTAATGTTTATAGATGTTTTAAAAATGGTTTCTTAAAGGTTTACAAACATTTTTTAATCATTACCCGATACCTAATATATTATATGACGGATATAATGTGTGTTACAATAAACTGTTAATTTACAGCACTACTAATAATTAGTAAATATTATTTATTATAATTTCATTGTTTGTTAACAGTAAAAAGACTTTTTGCTAACAGTTAAATGACAATTAACTAACGATTAATTAACTATCAATTTACCATCTATTAATGATGGTTATTATAAAGTGTTACCAAAAAACCTCAAGAACAACCGTTTGTGACCAAAGTGGTAATATCTCTCTATAACTATATCTCTCTCAACTATCAGATGGATTCCATGATTTGTGGTTTTGAGTGAAATGTCACAGCACCTGTTGGGTTCATGTGGCACTCGAGATGAATTGTAATAACTGGTCATCCCTTAACTTTTCATTTAGCATGATCATCAGATCTAAACCTGTTTTTGGCCAATACTTTGGTTTATGACTAAATACTGTCCCTGCAAAATTAATAACATTACTAACACCATACTGTGTTTACTGCTATTTAGCAAATGTTACTGTGCTAACACGCTAAACTGAACACAGTAAAAACATACCTTCTCAGCATTAGCATGTTAGCATTGTCATTGTGAGCATGTTAGCATGTTGATGTTAGCATTGGGCTAAAAGCATCACTATGGCTATGTAGAATAGGGATCTAGCAGCTAGTGATGGCGAGATGAAGCCTCATGAGGCATTGAAGCTTTCCAGCAAATTGGTTTGCAAAAGGGTTCATTCCTCGAGGCTTCATTTGCTCACAACACCACTTGTTGGTCAAAGAGTGTAAAACAGGCAAATATATCACATATGATCCATGTGATCTGTGATACACTAGATCAGAGACAGGTTTTCCATGTAATCCATTTATACCAATGTAGTGTGTATTTTCATTTGGTATAAATATAATCAACATAACTGTATACTAAACTGATTTCCTTGAAAGCAATGCGACTATCACATGTGTGTAAATCAATCCTTTTGGTCATAATATAATAATAGCAGGAGGGGCAATATTAGTATTTTAAAACTGGAAAGTGACAAAGGTTTAACTGGGCAGAGGGCGGTGAATGTGCTTGTGTAGATCATGGATGTATAATACAACCGTGTAGATTAGAACCGAGTCCAACCACTTCATAAACCAGTCACATGGTACGGACGGGCAGCGAGGCTTCGGGTGTCAACAACGACGTAATTTCTCTAAAACTATACAAGCCTGGATACGAGCTTCACAGAAAACTTTGGGGATTTTCCGACATACGCTTCGAAGCCTCAGCACAGAACATAACATCACTACTAGCAGCATGGCTGTAAGGTAGTCTTAATTGGAAACCATCCCAGTTACAGTCATGTTGTGATTGGTTTGTAAAGGTTTTATTGCATTACCAACCAGAGTTTTTTCTACGTAAGATTGTTTTGTTTTTAGAAATGAATTTATTAATTCACAAGAAACAGGACTAGGTCAAAACCTGGTATATGGCTGGACTGTGTATGGTCAAAATGTTAGAGGGATAGTCAGCGGTGGTGTCAACAATGTGAATTTAGATATTAAATGTTCGTCTGTAGTAGTTCTGGCCTATAGTATTTTTAACGTCATCGCGATATAAACATGCACAATGGACACATCGCAAAAGACTGCCTGAAACAAGATGAATTAGGGAAATCCTTTTATTTAGGGATGGATTCCGAAACTCGGTATGAAACGAGCCCCGTGGCTAAAACTGTAGTATTTATAATTATCATGTTGGGACTGAGCCCCTACAAATACACACACACACACACACACACACACACACACACAAAATGGTGCATAAATCACCCGTCGCAACACACCTAGTGACTATCCGTGGAAAGAGGGAGACTCCAAACGGGAGAACCCTGAACTGATAATGATGGCCTTGGAAGGCAAAACGAAATGAAGAAACTGCCTGTGGTGAGGAACAATGGGAACATGAAAATAAGCATCCTTCAAATCAACGGATGTGAACCATTCCTTTCTGGCAACAGCACAAAGAACTTCTGCTGTGCTTAACATGTGGAACGGCAACACTTCTAAAAATGTGTTACGTCCCCTTAGATCCAGGACTGAGCAAAGTCTGCCGCCCTTCAGGCTGATTCAAGACCCCTCCGCGTCATGCGGCTCAGGTGGTAGAGTGGTCGTCTACCAATCGAAAGGTTGGTATCCCAGTCTACATGTCGAAGTGTCCTTGGGCAAGACAGTGAACCCCAAATTGCTCGCGTTGTTGCACAATAGGTGTGTGAATGTACCTTGTATGGCAGCCTCGGCCACCGGTGTATGAATGTTTGTGTGAATATGGGTGTGTGAATATGGGTGTGTGAATGGTGCCTGTAGTGTGTAAAGTGCTTTGAGTATTAGTTAAGACTAGGGCTGTCAGCATTAACGCGTTAATCGTGATGCGATTAAGGGCCAAGCATAACGCGTTAATTTTTTTTTTAATCGCATTAATCGCATGCTGGCATTTATTAATTTATTTTACACTTCACTCGGCTTCGTGTCGTGCTTAACAGGCTACTATTTTGACCCTTTGCCACACCCTTACTTATCATCAAGCTGCCATACTTCCTCCTGCTGCAGGCTGCAGGCATGATGGAGAAAGACTGCAGCAACACAGTTCTGAATGGCGCTTTTTATTTTCCAAAACTCCCGGACGGCTCAGTAGACAAGTCGAAAGCCACATGCACATTGTGTAAAGCCGAATTAAAATATCACCGAAGCCCGTCAAGCTTGAGCTACCACCTACGAGCTAATTAACGTGACTCAGGTTGATGCTACCCACTAGCATGCTACCCACTCATGCAAAGCAGTATTTTGGAGAGTGCTACTTGCCGACCTGTGGATGAAACCAAATCCCAAAAAATTACTACAACTCTTGCGGAACGGGTGGCAACTAACTGCAGACCTGTCAGCATCGTAGAAGACTCGGGTCTTAAAGACGTACTACGGTTGGCATGTTCTGACCTGTCTCATTACCGCTGAGGGGGACAGTAGTTTCACGCACACACAGCCTGTATGACACGGAGAAAGCAGCCCAACTGGAACTGCTGCAAGGTGCTGCAAACGCTGTCTCATTAACAGGTGATCACTGGACGTCAGTGAGTAATCAACATTATTTAGGAGTTACTAAACACTATATTGACTAGTTTTTTAGTTAGGTACTTGGAGGAATTGTGCAATAATGACAGATTCACACGTTTCTTTTGTTTACAGTAAATAAATAATAACAAATATAAATCTTAAAGTAAAGTTCATAAAGTAACTTTCCTTGCATTCATTTGACTATATAAATGCGCTTAATATTTCGTAATAATGACTGTCCTTAAGTAAAATGTTTATTAATTAATCAGTTATTTTCTTTTAGGAATGTATTTTCGTGTGTTGATGTAAATCATTTTAAAACTGTCTTTTGATCACTTAATCACTTAATTCACTTAAAGCTGGACTTCTTCGTAAATCTTTGAACTATGAGTAACGAATATTACTAGTAAGTGTAAGATTTGCGATGGCCATCAGCTCCAAAGATACCATTACCATAACCAAGAAAGAACTCAAAAAGACAAACAAGCACTCAATGTTGCAACGAGCATTTAAAACCAATATAATCAAAGAAAAGATTTGGAAACATGTCTCCTATCATATCACAGCCAGTACACAGATCGAAGGACTGGACTGTAACCACTAACTCTCATCATTTTCACCACCCAACACCCACATGCCCCTTCATAGACCCCCACGTCTCTGTTTGCCGTTCACGGGTTTCTCTATTGATAATTGCTAATCTCATTTTGTATTATTTTGTCTTAGTGATTTGTTGTGTTCCATAATGATCCATCTGTAAACGGCTTTGATGTCTGAAGAAAAGGAGCGTGGTGGTAAAAAAAAAAGTCTTTTAACTAAGCCGGCCCTTAATAACTCCACTGAAACAAATAGCAAATACAGTGAGAAAATATTCAAACAATAGTGGAACACCATGCTTTCACTTTTTCATTCTTGGGAACTCAGGGCAGGGCATTGTTCATGTCAGATCAGATTTAACTAAGTTTTTAAATTATTCACACCTACCTCGTTTGGTCCGGATTTTCTGACTTTTCAGTTTGAGCCAAACCAAAATTACAGCTGTGAAACCTTCTCTTGACCATGGTCCGACCAAAAGAGGTAGTCTCGGTCTGGATCAAGCGGAACCATGGTCCGGTTTATTTCTAGTGTGAAACAATTTTTTGGATGGTTTGGACTTTCGGACCAAATTCATGAAGTTCTGGCAGGCTATCTTAGTGTTATAAGACCGGGGAAGCGTACATGAGAGAGAGAGAGAGAGAGTGTATATGTCAAAATTCTGTTTAACATAAAACTAAACTAATTGTTTCTGATTGTTTCTGAGCTGAATTTGAGTCACTCTCCTTCACTTTTTGTACCAATTCCTGTGTATATGATGCATAATTGTGTAGCCTATTGGGACTTATTAATTGTTGTTATATATTTATGTATTAATTACCATTATTGAATATTATTAATTATTAATTAGGACCTCTCACTTTTCCTCTGTTGTCATCATCAGGTCAAAAGTAGGTTTTTTTTGTCCACTACTTTGGTGTATGACAAACTTCTAATCATCTAAATCATGGCCTCAGCTGGACTTTATGGTTAGTGCTAATTAGTTTTAATTAATTAATTAAAATTTAAAAAACTAACTTAATTAAACTAATTAATTAGCCAATTAACATTAGGATGCTAACATTCTAAACTAAGATGGTGACTATGGTACATTACCTGCTAAACATCAACATGTTCACAATGTCATCATGAGCATGTTGGCTATAGCTAGCATGCCTCATTGTATTGTTACCAAGCTTCAAGTTGATCTGAACTTTGTAGGGGTTTGTAAAATAACTACATACAAAAATAGGGTTCAAAGTATGTTCACGGATTGCACACTCATCAGCAGGCATAGTTGGCGTAATATAATAAAAAAAGAATATGGTGCATAGTTCTTTTGGAAAACATGTTTCTTCTAGCACATTTATCTCGTTAATATAAATAATACTAAATGCATTGAAAAATGCATTATTTGTGATTAAAAAAATGGTTGTTGGCAATGTATTAGCAACCCCCACTGGCTTCCGTTCCTCAGACCCTGACTACTATGTCAAAACCTTATCCTTCCCCTTGATCATATCTTTTACTACACATCTAGTAGTCTCGCATTGCCAGACCATCCTCAAAATGTGCTCTGGTTTATTGGCATTTCTTGAAACCAATCAATTGGGCGGACAGAGCAACAGTGCCTCTGCAAAATAGCCTCGGGAAGGAACTTGTTTTGGTGGAACATGTGTACAATGTCCACTGGAGGATGACATGTTTCACCTGTTTAGGTGATCAGTCTGATTTAGGTAATCTCAGATTTTCTGGAAAGCTGTCAGCCGTGCATGCTGGAAACTGAGCAGACACACAGGCAGTGGAGTGTTTGCTTGTGTTTTGCAGTCGAGGGAAGGGTGGCATTTTGATTTGATTGGGGATTAAAGGTCATGAAGAAGTATTTAAACGCTCCTGCTCAACTTTTGGCTAATCATTCCTCCACAGCTGTGAGTTGGAGGAGTCGGCAGCGCTCTCAGATCACCGTTGTCACAGTGTGTTGTCTCCCACTTTGCGGTGACAGAGCCTTAGCCACCCAGCCAGTAATCCTCTGCAGCAAAGTTTGAGTAAGCTGACGGCATGGAAAAAGATAAATAAGGATTTTCGTTTTTTTACCCTGTAATGAAAAACTGCATTGCACTCTCTCCTGGCTACATTTCTCTCCAATACAGTTTTAGATATTCCCATACTGTAATTAACCACAATGCACAAACACTTTCACCTTGGGTTATACAATCCAAACACCTGAAATTTATTTAAAATAATGATTTCTTACGTCCAGACATTTAACATCCACTAAGCTTCCCAGCTATTTCAACAATGCCAGGAGTAAGTAACACATCTATACGCACAAGAAACTTCTCCCATTTAGGGAAGAGAGATTGAGGATGTCAGTGACAAATGTCTTGCATTAACTTTGTTGTTTATTTTCCCCCCGGAAGATGTGAAATAACCCTATTAAATCAAGTAGTCACTTGGCCATTAATCTCAATGCAGCTGACTAGTCCCTCAAAGCTAATGGGGTTTAGAATTTGCATGAGGCGAGTTTACCCACAAAGCTTCGCCTAAGAGGATTGCTGTTCAGACAGAGAGCTTATTGTCACACTTGTTCATAGACATGGATTAACGATACTAGGCCCAAAGAACTCCACTAACTGTGGCAGCAGCTCACAAGTTCCCCTTCACTAGCTCAGATTTCTGTTTCAGAGGGACGGAGATTCAGATTCAGTCTGCAGCATGCACGGCAAAATCCCTCATATTTGTTTAATTTATACAAATACTTGTCCACTGCCAGTTTGTTAAGCATCCATCAAAATCATGTCCTCAAGTATATCATGCTTGTTTAAAAGGTAAAGACAAAGCGAGGTATGATGATGTTTTTACATCACTGTTTTTTTTATTTAATTTATTTATTTTTATTTATATTTTTTTATCATCGCAACGTGGCAGCGCTCCTGAATTCCCGCTCTGTGTTGTCAACTTAGCTTTTTACATCATTTGAATAAGCCTCTTTTAGTGCGAGCGTGTGTGCTGTGTTTCATAGTTACTAAAGCAGCTTTGCAGTCTAAATATAACATGTATCTACTGCATTAATTCTTTAATATTTATCAGCAGGAAAAAGGTGCTTGAAATGTGGCTTACATCCGTGTTTAAAATTCAGTAGGAAAACAGCGAAAAGATACACAAGTTCTGCTCAAGTTCTGACAGTTTGATTAACACGCACACGCACGCATGTGTACGCACACACACACACACACACACACTGCACCTTCAGGACAAACACAAATCCTTCAATATCCTTTGGGAAAAAACAATCTTGTATACCGCTGTCCACATTGTGTTACTGAACCACAGTGTGAATTACAATAGTAATTTGAGCACTGACTCCCACTTGTATGATAGCTGCTCAAGAGTGACAATAGGCTGCTATGATACAACATCAGAAGTGAACAGTTTATTCCCTTGGTGGGCCAGCGATGTGTCACATTATAGTCACAGTATAATCCACCTCTACTGGGGAACAAAATGATAAAGCAATGCAAACAGAGTTTTTTAAAGGCACTAAATCGTCACACATTCTTTTGTGTTCCACCTATTCATCCATCCATCCACTCCCCATACTCGCTGATTTCTTTTTAGGGTCACAAGGGAAATAGAGTTTGTTTTGGAAAATCTTGAATTCTTGAACACAAGAGCCCTGTGATGACTTTAAGTCAGTCAATCCCGCGAATCAACCGGCTACGTTGTCATGAGTGGATCTGATTCAGACGAGCGAGTGAAGTCGCTCCTCGAGCTCAGGGTAAAGCAAATCAACAACAAAAGCCATTCTTTCACTTCTGAAATAACATACAATGTTCTGCACGTAGCCTAGTTAGGCCTACTGTAGGTTTGGTGTATAAATGTAGTATGTTAAAATGCAATTAGGTCAAGCAGCCCGGATCAGTTTAGTGAGTGACTCAGCATAACCTGAATCCTTAAAAGGAATCGAGTTTGCCAGGCCTATTGTAAATAACACAGTTGTCGAGATGTTGGTTATTCTAACACTTCTGTATTATGGGCCGTAATATGAATGTTAGAACCTCTTGTGGCCACCAACTGTGCTTTAGTCTTGTTAAACATTCATGTATTGTAAGCTAATTAATTGTGATATCGTAAGTTTACTGTTAAGCACACAAGGACATTGGTATTTTGGTGCTTGTGTTTCTCCAAATTAAGACCACACATCAAATGAACTCTCTCGTCTAATACATGTTGCTTTAATAATATTTCCTTTTATTGCTTCTAGAAAAGGAGACCAATGAGTTGAGATTTATTGAACCAAGTAATTGGTAAATAAAAATGTGATCAGGCTTAAAAACTATTTTCCACTCCAATGTGCCTTTTATTTCGAATAGAGGTTAATCATTGACTATAATAAATCACTTTGGGTGAGGGGTGAAGAGATTTCTGAGGAGTTTTGGTACAGAGGCAGAGTGATAACTTGGTAAAGAATGCTTACTGACCTCTCTGTCCCAGTCTTGTGTCTGTTAGAAAAATTATGCTAAAAACGGTTTTGTTTCGATTCTTCGTTAAACCATTTGCATCCAAACTGCTGTTTTGGTATTTCTATCTTTCATGTGTTAATCATGAAAGCTGAGTGACCTTGCAAAGAGCACAGGATTTATTCCTGAGGGCAGAACGCATAATGTGGAGGAGATGCCGGGCCTGACCAGAGATAAGAAGAAAGCTACTGATTGGATTGCATGAACCGAATAACTAACTTGACTCCCATCTCCTTTAAAAAGGCACTGTTGTGAACAACCTTCAGTCACTTTCTGTACTTACGCTGAAGTGCTGTAAACTGACCCGCAATTTCTACCAACTGCGGAACGGCTGTGGATCCGCTCTGGAACGGCGGCAATACGTTTCTATTAAAGTCAATGTGTGTATTTCCACTGACGGCTGACGGCTGTGTTCCGACTCCGTCCCATCTTCGGCGGTCCGCAGCCCTCCAGAGCAGATACGCAGAGCTTCTATTTTTGACGGATGCCGGAGAGCTCCGCAGCAATTCAGCACAGGGCAGATAGTGAGGGACAGGAAGTCGAGCACAGAAACAAAATAAAACATCCGGTTAATTTTCAAAATAAAATACACCGTGCTCACGGCGGATCACATTTCCCTGCACTACACCTTGAAAACGTGATAATGGGCGGAGACAGGCCTGAAGTCAACAGGTCAGAGGTTTTCAGACACCAGTTCACCCTGTTGACACCATGGATGAAGAGATGCTGATTCTGGAAGTACAAAATCACCAAATCATTTATGACCCGTCGCATCCTTTTTATAAGGACAACCTTAAAAAGGATATGGTGTGGAAAACAGTAGCAGGAGTAATGGGTGTGGATGGTAAGTCACTAATTTTGTCCAAGAAATGCAGATAGAAAGCAAATAGTTTATTCATGTACTTGTAATGAGGAATTCTCTAGCTATACGTGTTGAAAACCCATTAAAAACTTTGAATTAAGCAGCCATTGCAGGGTTGTTTGATTTGCATGAAGAACTTTATTAACAGGTATTAGGTTATGTAATGAAGTAAGTTAAAATTTGAGTTAAGCTATAAATATACAAAGATATATATATATAACATTTAACAATTTATTTAATATTGTGTTTGACATTTGTTAAAGTGAAAAAAATAACAGTTAAACCTTTGCTGTGTTACAACAATACTGTTTAAGTTAAGTCTATTGTGGGGGGGTGTGCTGTAGAGACTGCCTCACTGTTGGTGTACTGGCCACATGACCATGTAGGTGCTACTTCACACTTGCAAATGAGGGGGCTGACAAGAAGTGGCCAAACCTATGATTTTTCAAACGTTTTATTTTCAATACAAATCACTCACAATGCACAGAACTTAACATTATTACAGTACAATACTTCACACCAGGAAAAAAAACACTAAACACATACACACAATACAAATATACAGGGTTTCAGTCTTTTCACACCATTCTGTCCTGCCAGGACACACTGCCCTCAGGGGAGCTTAAGAAAGTGGCAAAGCTCTCCATTGATGCCCTGTTTCCCCCCATGTTTCTCACTGGCGCCATGTGTCTCCCCAGTTCATCTGCCTCTTCCAGCAGCCGTACATTTTCACTTGGGGCAAGGAGGAAATTGTGCAGGATGCATGCTGCCACCACAAGTGTGTCCACATTTTTGGGGTGCAGGTTAATCCCGCGATGAAAAATCCTCCAACGTGACGCCAAAATGCCAAAGGCATTTTCAACTACCATCCTTGCTCTCTAGAGTCTGTAGTTGAAAATCTTCTTCCTGTGGATGAGGTTTTGTCCTGGGTAGGGTCTCATTAGGTATGGCTTCAGAGGGAATGCTGCGTCACCCACCATGACATGTGGGACATCCCCGAGGTGAGCAGCACCAGGCAGAGAGGTACTAGTAGGAACATCTAGAGTGTTGTTCTCCATTTCCCTCCCCCTGAACCTGCCTACACCCCACCATCAGAGGTTCTTCCAAAGTCCCCCACATGAATGCACCTGAACTGGTAGGCTGCATCCACGAGTGCCAAAAGCACGATAGAGAAAGTCTTTTTGTAATTAAAGTACTGACTACCGGACAGGGGTGGTGCTTGAATCACAATGTGTTTCCCATCAAGTGCTCCCAGGCAATTTGGGAAGTTCCATTTATCCCAGAAGCGTTGTGCTACCTCCTTCCATGAGTGTGCAGTCGGCCGGGGCAGAAATGTCTGCATCATGACCTTTTCAATGGCAGCACACACCATACGCACAGAGTTCATCACTGTTATGTGACCAAGGCGGAAGTTAAATGCAAGGCTGATCAATGAGTCACCAGAAGCCAAGTATCTGTGAAGTGAATAAACAAAAAAACATTAGTTAATGTGTGATTATTATTTTAATCTCTCTCTTTTTTTCAGTTGAGGTTTGCAAGGCAAAATGGCGGTCACTGAGGGACTGTTTTGTAAAGAACAGAAAAAAAGTGTGGAAATACAAAGACATCATGTCCTTTATTTTGCCCCACCTACAACTGAGAAGGTCTGTATGAAATGATGTAACAGTATTGATGACAATATCATCTTTAAATTCAATATCCACATTTCAAATAAAGTGATAGATAATTATTGTCTGTATGACATACATGTTTCAGAAGGTCTAAAATTTGTGTTTTTTTTTTGTTTTTTTTGTAGTTCCAAAAGCAGTTTGAGTGGTGTGTTGGTAGAAGAAGAAAGATCTTCAACGCCACTGTCGGGGTGTGGATCTGATGAGCTGGGTCCTTCGAGTGCATCAGTGCAAAGGGACAGACAGGGACCACAGACTTTTTCACCATTACCATCACTATCACTATCACTATTGGGGCCCACTACATCTGGGGTGAGAGACAGGCCCCACAGGTCCCGGAGCCCAAGGGAGAGGGTGCCTCAAGGCCGTACTGTGACAGACACAAGGAGGAGCCACAGACATCTGATGTGGAAGAACGGTTTCTGTTCATCTTACAGGAGCCGCTTCCCAGACCGGAATCTGAGCTTGATGAAAGCTACCACGCCATGAGCCTGGTTCCACTCCTCCATAGACTTGACCATAACAGGAGGCAGCAGGCCAAAATTGGTATTTTGAACCTGCTGCAAAACATTGAGAGCAGCACAGCCTCAAGGCAAGAACCGGCAGCACATTACACATACTCTCCCCCTACGTTCCACACCCCCACTACAACTTTGCCTAGGCCAGGTACTTTCAGGTCATTAACACAACCCCATCAATAAACCCAATTGGACCATTCACACAGATGCTGGCCTCTGATCAGAATACACAGTGGGGGTAGGGCAGCGCCCCCTACACAAACTTTCAATCGTATCACCTAATGCTGTAAATAGTTGTTTTGCTGTGGTTTTTATATTTATATTTCTAGATTTGTTTTAAAGATTATTCGTAACTTTTTTTTACATTCTGTTTGTAAACTGTTTGTAAACCTGTTCAGCCACAAGATGGTAAAAATCTCCTTGTTGAGGCCTGTTCTGGTTCAGTGGATGGACCCAGTACTGGCTCCTTCTACCCCTCCTCTGCAGTCTTGCAAGCAGAAGTAAAAAAGCAATTGTTCTCCTCCTAGCAATGGACACTGAAATGCACAGAATAATTCAGTGAATTACTATAGCATTACTGGGTTAAAAAAGAAACAAAACCAAAACATTATTGTCACTCATAAGTAAAATGTAAACAACAGCAATTTTGTTTTAGATATTTTTTCCATTTCCAAGAACAAGAACAATAGTTAACTTTATTTACACAGCCTACTACTTTCCCAATACATTCAAAAAGGAACCCAAAATAAACATTTAGCATTTTATCAGTTGATTATATAATTATAAATATTGTACTTACCCATGGTAGAATCACACTAATCTCCACAAAAAAGGGAGATCAGCAGGTCAGCACAGAGTTGTTTCCCGTCTACTCCTCTGGATGGAAACAAACTGTTGTTGGTTTTGTGGTTCTGTTTATAGAAACTACAAGTTGTTATATCGCGCAATCGTACGTGAAGGCCACAGCCGTTCCGCAACAAATCCGGACCTGGTGGGTATTGAAGGACGGTGAAGCACGGAGCTGACACGCAGCGGAGCCGATCTGTAGCCGTTCCGCAGCTGGCTGCGGATGACTCTACTTGCTGCAAGTAAATAAACTTTGAGAGAACTCCAGTGATTTTGTCCATTCTTTGATAAATAATTATCCTAACAGTGTCGAAGTGCACTCTAAGAAATATCTGTGTATTAACAATTGTATGTCTGTATATTTTAACAGAAATTGTCCATAGAACGTGATTTACAGTTGTATTTGTTTATTTACATTTCGGATTGCATTATGGGACCTTCAACTGTAACTAATCTGTAACTAATGTAGTCATTAACACCATTTTCATTAATTATTAACCAACACTTGGATTAGATAGAGTCAAAAACGGCTAAACAAGTTTTGAAGAGTTGAAAAAAGCATTGAAACAAGCATCAAAAAGGGTTAAAGAAGAAGAACAACAGATTTCTTTTTCAGAAGTTTCCTAACTGAGCAGCTTTGTATGAGAGAACAGAAAATGTTCTGTATTGTAACTCTAGATACACACAAAATGTGTGTTTTTAATTGCGGGAAAAAGTCTGGGTAATAAGCTGCCAGAACTTTTTCTGTTATTTTTTATGGATTTATTTCTTAGAGTGTGGACTCTCCTTCAAATCTCTCCTATTAGAATAGAGTGGCACCCTTTACCATTCAGATATCAGCCATCAGCACACTAAATTAACAAAAAATCAAGTACTACTGCCGTTCTCAAATCCACTAAGCACTTGCTCTTTTAAAACTTTTATATTCATGTACTTATTTATCACATTTTTTTATCCCACTGAATGTTGTCTGTTTTGTTGGAATGCATCACTAATTTCGTTGTATTCCCATGCAATGACAATAAAGGCTTTGTGATTCAGATTTCTGAGATATCAACAGAATCAAACATGTACTTGTACACTTGTGGCAGCAGAGGCTGTGGTTTTCGTTTCTCAGTAAAAGTTACACAGTCTAGCCTTAAAGCCTCTACTCATGCTCTAAGGCTACATTTACATTGCTACATTTTGGTTTAAAAACAAATATCTTTTGTTACAATTACACCTCGCATTCCCCCTGCTCTTGCAGTTTCAACGGCCGCAAACGGAGACCTTTGGCACCACCGACACTGACGCCAATGTTTCGCCACCTGACTGGGTCATGACGTCTCATTCTGTGAGACTAAGCTAATGTTACCATGGCAACTACCAGAAACGGGCGGCGTATACATGCTGCCTCCTGTTTTTGCCCAGTATACGAGAATGTTGATGAGGCGTGTTAGTTTAAACGGAGATTAGTTCTTCTAAAAAACACTTGGGTGCATGGAGATCACTTTTGGCTCAAAACTCCACTTAAAAACAAAAACGTAGCAATTTAAATGTAGCCTAAGTCAGAGTTCAGCCTTACCAGAATTCTACTGAAATTTATCACCTAAGTTCTAATATGATTCATGACTTTGAATACATTTTCATTTGACATTTGATCCACTGGCTGGTTATTTTAGCCTTAATGTATACTGTATATATAATGATAGGCTTTTATAAGTCTCCTTTGCCCCAGCCATGTCTATAAAAGCTGGGGGTTGAGGCGGGGGCGATCTGGGATGACTCGGGTTTGGAGAACTTGAAGGAAATTTCTACATTGTAACTATCAATAAGGGACCTAAAGTAGCACATTTATAAAGTACCTCTCGTGAAATGTGATTATTGTAACCCTTAGAGTGGAAAATTCCTTTTTAGTTTATCTGCCTTGGCTTCAAGAGAAATTGAAGAAATTGAACCCCAGCACAGTGCAGTGTAGTTTTAGCACATGGCGCTGACATGCATATAGAGAAATCTCACTCCCCAAATGACTTTGTAAACAAGACGTGAGGGCAGTGCCAGTAACATAATTCGTATAAGGCAAGGAATAAGTGTCATGAAGCAGTTATTGCATTATTTAGAGTGCCATAAAGAGCCAGGCTATTGATTTGAGAGCAGAAGCCGCTCAGCAGTTATTTCTGTCATCGTCACCCTCATTAAACTGATGTATGACACTTGCTATTCTCCTTTCTGCCTCTCTTGCTCCTGTTCTCCATCGCTCTTTTACTCACTTTTTAATGCACTTTGTCTGGCTGTTTGTCTGTTTAGAAAAAAAGATTGTAAGGAGCACACTTGTTGCCACTGACAGCCATTTAATTGTGTTTGGATCATTGGTGAAATAAATGTGACCATCTTTTACAATAATTGTTATCCCTTTGCTAGTTCAAACATCTGGTATATAGTTAGCTCTGCTACTGGACAGCTTACTGTTAACACGTGAAATCACAAGGCAAGAGTCTAAAGCTAGCATGCTGATGTTTAGCAGGTGTAATTTCAGGGTTTTCCCTACCATCATAATGCTTAGGCGCAGCCCCCAAGCTGTTTTTGGCCCCACTGAAGACAATGAATGTAACTATGACTTTTCTCAGATGTAATGATTGTAGTTGGTACCCAGTGGACTTATTTAGCAAGTTTTGTCTTTAAGCTTGTTTTATTTTATTTATTTTTTTAATGGGGATTTACGGGGCATTCACACAAAAAAAAGCGATCCGGCGATTTTCCGTGCGGGGGGGGGGGGGGGGGTCAATGAAACGGCCCATTTGTGTGACATCCTGTTGGGTTCTTAAGGTAGTTACACACCAACCAGATGGCCGACCGTCGGCAGAAAAGGCAGTCGGATTGATCAGTCAGGTCCCCGAGGTCCAAAAAGTGCCTCAGAACACACAGAAGAGACGCCGACTTGAGCGTACACTCTGCGCGTGCGTGAAACGTAATACGTCTCCATAGCAGCAGGCGACGCTGCTCTGTACTGTTTCCATTAACAGTCTGATTGTTTCCCATAAAATGAAAACCGGCAGCTGATTGGACGAACGCGTCATGTGGTTCTTTTTTCTCTGGAAATTCACAGCCAGACTGTCATGGCGGCTTGTTCAGAATACAATCTCACATTGTACTAAAATAGTTCACCGAAACATGTTTCTGAAAACATTTTAAGCGAGAAATAGGCCATGCAGTTGCTGAATCTGTCTTCATTTCAGATCGACAAAGGTTAGTTTAAAAGATTTGTCAGATTTTGAGAGGCTCATCCGCTCGCCATTTCCGAGTGAGTCCCGACTGCCCTGTCTCCGACTGAACATGTCGGGTCGGCCAAAATGAAGGCCGACAGCTCTTCGGACGGACAATGGTACGGAACACACCGAACAGACTCGAGTCACCGACCTCGCCAGACGGTCCGACGGCCGATAATCGGCTCTGTGTGTCAGCGCCCTTAAACCTAGTGATGGTCAGATGAAGCTTGGCGAACCACTGTCTTTATTTTCTGAGCTCACTAGATGCCACTCTCTGTTCAAAGAAAAAGGTTAAAGGAATGACAATTCAGTGTGTTTTCAAGCCTTTGTTGAACAGAGAGTGCCATCTAGTGAGCTCAGAAAATAAAGACAGTGGTTTGCGAAGCTTCATTTGACGATCACTACTTAAACCCCCCAACAAAGCACAATTAGACTTTATATTTCACAGTTACTGTTTTCTGTCAGATCGTCTCAACTTTTCGCCGCTGGCACGCTGCATTTTCTGTGGTAACCCCTGCCGCAGCCCATTGAAAATTAATGGAAAGCCCTGCGTTTTTGCCGGACCATCGGACGGGATAGGATAGCTTGAAGACAGGAAAGAGGAGAGAGAGGGGGGGACTTCCACAAATCTAGGGAAGACACTGAATTTGGACCCCAAGAAGACTAGCTGTGCATAAGGGCACAGCTAATGGCGATCCTTTAATAAACTAATGTATGCCATGACATCACCATCTTAGTTTAACATGTTAACTTGCTAATTATCATTAAACACAAATCTGAGGCTAAAAGGAATGGCTTTAGATTTTGAACATTAGATTTTGATCATTAAAGTATTGGACAAATGAATGATGATCTTAACTCAATCTCAATGGTGTTCAATGGTGTTAGATAAAAAAAAACATCTGGGGATCAACATCCCTATTTAGATACATCATCTAGGAACATTGTCTGTGTCAAATCGTATTCCAGTGTATTTGGTAGATGTTGAGATATTTCACTGGGAAAATTAACACTGGTTTAATTGTCTGGTTACACTAGAAGAAAAATTGGGATCACCAAAGTCAGCAGGGATTAATCTGAGGCCTTGGAATATCTTGCAATTAATCCAATAATTGTTGAGATATTTCACTCTGGGCAGGAATGGTGGACAGACCAACCAATCGACTGACTGACCAACCCACAATGCCGTCCCTTGAGCCCTGCCACTGTCATGCCACAAATAACACCATATGAACACATTTTCTAAAGGATTTTCAGTTTCAATCTGATAACACCTGCCAACCTGATTGTCTCATGCATTAGGATGTTTCTTAAAAGTGTATCAGGCTGAAAATTAGCACGTTGCCTGGAAACAACATGACACCACAGTGTCAGTTAAAGTGCAGTACCTCATATCAAGTCAATAACTATTGACGTGTTCACACTGGCTGCGAATATTCGCACCATACACTAAAGGACTTTGAGCAGACTTTGAAAAGACTAAAGTCTGACACCATCCCACATCTAAAGACAATCATCTTACATCTAACGTTGATAATATGTAAAGACTGGGGATCTTACAGGGTCACAAATAGCAAGACTACAACTAGATTTGTTTTGAAAAATGTAACCAAGCTAGCTACCTACTGCTAGCGTTAGCTGGTAACTTAAAGGACAATTCCGGCGCAAAATGAACCAAGGGGTTAACAACACATGGGTTCACACTAAAACGGGTCCCATTCGATTAGCATGAAAATATATCCCAAAGAACAGTCGACTTGGTACCCATGTGTTATTAACCCCTAGGTTCATTTTGCGCCGGAATTGTCCTTTGAGGGAAAGTTTGCTGATTTTCTGTTCTGCTGTACATGCTGATGAATGTCTCCAGTACCTGGAGCTCTGTGTTTATCTGCCGGGAAAACTCCCGTTGGATGACTTGCTTCAGAAGGGTTGGAAATCTGCAACTTTACCTCTTTAACTTCACTACCAAGACTTAAAACTTATGATAATATAAAACATGATTGATTTTGTTCATTAAGACAGGAAATAGACTGACTGGGACTGAGTTTTATGACCACTTTACACCAAACAATTGAGACGACGGGAGCGCCCCAACTCTAGAAAGACTTAGGCTTTCATTCCGATTTTGGAAATTTGTCTGCAACAGTGGAATCGCTTGAAAAGTCATTTGGTGAAAGGTCGGCATTAATCGTGTGAGTTCATAGTGGGATGATATTGGGATCATTTGTGTTTTATCACGCTACTCACATTACTCCGGCCGATGTAGAGCTCAACAACATATTTTTCAGTTAATCTTATGGCCAAAATAACCACTATTGCTGCTTTGGTCCAGTTATGATACATTGGAAAATCAAACAGCGCCATGTCTGGATTAATAACATCTGGAGGAGCAAAAAGCACAGTGATTCACTGAACTCAAGATGGCGCCGCAGAATGGCGACACGGTGTGTTGG
Organism: Sander lucioperca; assembly: GCF_008315115.2. Taxonomy (NCBI): domain Eukaryota; kingdom Metazoa; phylum Chordata; class Actinopteri; order Perciformes; family Percidae; genus Sander; species Sander lucioperca. The sequence goes on from NC_050182.1 coordinate 40,156,171, forward strand.
AGCGCTCTGTTTTGTTTTGTTTTGTGTTTTAATTCTGTTTCTTGCGATGGTACCCGTATCTCATTCACAAGTGAAGAGCTCGTGAACTTCAGGGCAACAACACCATCAGACTTATTTCCCACTTTTCTTCTCCCTTCACTGGAAATTTTGGACATTCTGGTCAAAGGTGCGCTCACCTTTGCTCACACAGAGAAACGCCGGAGGAGAGGGAAACGGGCCGGTGCGCTGGTGCGTCTCCGCCAGCGAGGATCACACACACCGTTACCTGGAATATTCCTCTCTAACGTGCGCTCTCTGCCCAACAAAGTGGAGGAATTACAACTGCTGTTGAGGGGAAACAGGGACTTTTCTTCATCTGCTGTTTTGTGCTTCACGGAGACGTGGCTCTGTGGAATAATACCGGACTCTGTGCTGCAGCTGGCAGGCTTCCAGCTTTTCAGAGCGGACAGAGACACGGACCTCTCCGGCAAAACTAAAGGTGGAGGAATCTGTTTCTACATCAACAGCGGTTGGTGCAACGACGTGACAGTGATCCAGCAGTATTGTTCTCCTGACCTGGAGTATTTCACCATAAACTGTAAGCCTTTTTATTCACCCCGTGAGTTCCATTCATTCATTCTGGTCGGTGTTTACATCTCACCGCAGGCCAACGTGCAGGACGCACAGCGCATGCTTGCCGACCAGATACTGTGTGTGGAGCGGACCAACCCGGACTCCCTAGTTATTGTCCTTGGTGACTTTAATAAAGGGAACCTCACTCATGAACTCCCTAAATATAGTCAACATATTAAATGCCCGACCAGAGAGGAGAACATTCTGGATCACTGTTACACCACAGTCAGGGATGCTTATCACGCTGTCCCCCGTGCTGCACTGGGGCACTCTGACCACGTCATGGTCCACCTGATCCCCGCCTACAGGCAGAAACTAAAGCTCTGCAAACCTGTAGCGAGGACATCAAGGAAGTGGACCAGTGTAGCTGTGGAGGATCTCCAGTCATGTTTGGATTGTACTGACTGGGATGTGTTCAGGACTGCTACCCACAGTCTGGATGAGTACACAGAGGCTGTGACGTCATACATCAGCTTCTGTGAGGACTGCTGTGTTCCATCAAGCACCAGGGTGAGTTACAACAATGACAAACCCTGGTTCACAGCCAAACTCAGAAGGTTAAGGCTGGCTAAGGAAGAGGCGTTCAGGAGTGGGGACAAAGACAGATTTAAAGAGTCAAAGTACAAATTTAGCAAGGCAGTGAAGGAGGCTAAACATCGGTACTCTGAGAAGCTCCAACGCCAGTTCTCAGCTAATGACTCTGCGACTGTCTGGAAAGGACTTAGGCAGATCACCAACTTCAAGCCTAAAACCCCCCACTCCTTCAATGACCGACACCTAGCCAATGACCTGAACGAGTTCTACTGTCGATTTGAAAGACAAAAGGACAGTCCTGACACCATCCCCCACGACACCTCCCTACAGCTACAGCCACTGTGCATCACCTCCACCTCGCCCACCTCAGCAGGGTCCTGGGCCCCCCCACCAATGCCCTCCTTAAAGGTCCCCTCCACCTCCACCCCCCCTCCCACCTCAGTGACGACTCTCTCCATTCACGAGAGGGACGTCAACAGACTGTTCAGGAGACAGAATCCCAGGAAAGCTGCTGGACCGGATGCTGTCTCCCCATCCAGCTTGAAGCACTGCGCTGACCAGCTGTCTCCAGTGTTCACAGACATTTTTAACACCTCACTGGAGACATGTCACGTGCCAGCCTGCTTCAAGACCTCAACCATAATCCCTGTCCCCAAGAAGCCAAGGACCACAGGACTTAATGACTTCAGACCCGTCGCCCTGACCTCTGTGGTTATGAAGTCCTTTGAGCGCCTTGTGCTTTCACACCTCAAAGACCTCACCGACCCCCTCCTGGACCCCCTGCAGTTTGCCTACAGAGCCAATAGGTCTGTAGACGATGCAGTCAACCTGGCCCTCCACTACATCCTCCGGCACCTGGACTCCGCAGGAACCTACGCCAGAATCCTGTTTGTGGACTTCAGCTCTGCCTTCAATACCATCATCCCGGCTCTACGTCAGCAGAAACTCTCCCAGCTTGGTGTGCCTGACTCCACCTGCAGGTGGATCACTGACTTCCTGTCTGACAGGAAGCAGCATGTGAAGCTGGGGAAACACGTCTCCGACTCACAGACCATCAGCACCGGATCCCCCCAGGGCTGCGTTCTTTCTCCTCTGCTCTTCTCCCTGTACACCAACAGCTGCACCTCCAGTCACCAGTCCGTCAAGCTTCTAAAGTTTGCGGACGACACCTCCCTCATCGGACTCATCTCTGATGGAGACGAGTCCGCCTACAGGTGGGAGGCTGACCACCTGGTGACCTGGTGCAAGCAAAACAATCTAGAGCTCAACGCTCTAAAGACAGTGGAGATGGTTGTGGACTTCAGAAAGAACCCAGCCTCACCTGCCCCCATCACCCTCTGTGGCTCCACAATTGACACTGGAGTCTTTCCGCTTCCTGGGAACTACCATCTCCCAGGACCTCAAGACCTGAACATCAGCTCCCTCGTCAAGAAAGCACAACAGAGGATGTACTTCCTGCGGCAGCTGAAGAAATTCAACCTGCCAAAGACAATGATGGTGCACTTTTACACAGCCATCATTGAGTCCATCCTCACATCCTCCATCACCATCTGGTATGCTGCTGCCACTGCCAAGGACAAGGGCAGGCTGCAGCGTGTCATTCGGTCAGCTGAGAAGGTGATTGGCTGCAATCTGCCGCCGCTCCAGGACCTATACGCCACCAGGACTCTGAAGCGTGCTGGAAAGATTGTGGCTGACCCCTCCCACCCCGGACACAAGCTCTTTGAGCCACTCCCCTCTGGCAGGAGGATGAGGTCCATTAGGACCAAAACCTCACGCCACATAAACAGTTTTTTCCCCTCCGCCACTAGCCTTCTAAACAAGGCTCGGAATCCATCCTGACTCTCTCCACACCCCACCTCTGGCTCCTCATGCCACTGTACCTACTCTGCTGTAGCGTCCCTTTTCACTACTGTTTAACTTATTTTACTATTTATTTAAATTTATTTTATCGTTATTAATACGTACTGTGTGTATATGTTTATACTTATATTGTTTATATCTTTTTATCCTTCTTATATTTGTATGTGTGACATGCTCCAACAACACCATGACAAATTCCTCGTATGTGCAACGTACTTGGCAATAAAGCCCTTTCTGATTCTGATTCTGATTTTCACTGCCTTCTCCAGGGAGTAAACGTTACATCTGGATGATCGCTTCCAGCGCTATTTGAGGTACAGATTTAACTCTTTTTTTAATTGAACTAATACTTCGTCGGGTCTGTCCGCAAGACCACAAGCAAACAGCTTTTAAATCGCTTGTTTTCTGAACAGCAGACATACAACATATCATTCAAAGAGGGTACACTGTTAAAAAAAAGTTTGAGAACCACTGTTCTAAAGCACAAATAAACACACCCACACCTGCACAGGAATGTGCCTCATTGTCAATCAGTCAAACAGACACACCGACCGACTGCACACAGCAAAGAGGAGAGACGTTTGTCGTCATATACCGCCGCTTTGCATCATTCAGACGCCAAAGTGTGCATTGTGCGTCGGTATCAGATGCCGAGGGGGGTTTGACAAATTGGTGCTACTTGGGAATAAGAACAGGCTGCATACCCTGCATGCTGTTATAGGCTGGGGGCTAAACACCCATGTGGGGCCCAGCAGCTCTTTGCTGACACTCATCAATGTCTTGCACACAGAAAAATAAGAAGAAAAGAGAAAATCCAGGCAGAAGGCAGGGTCTCTGCAGATACAGACACCACTACAAACTTCTAGTGGGTCATAAGTGGTGATTGAGAGGGATTATTTTTGTATTAGTCTTGCATTTCCAGACCTATCTCCACAGCGCTACGGTCTGGCTCCTTTACGCATGCATTTTTGGATAGAAGAAAAAAATCTTGGGTTGTTTGCATTTCTTTAAACTAGTGCTGTCAAACGATTAAAATATTTAATCACGATTAATCGCATTAATGTCATAGTTAACTCGCAATTAATCGCACATTTTTCTCTATTCTAAGTGTCCCTTGATTTCTTTTTGTCCCATTATTTTCTTATCAACATGATACGATACTTTTAAAACGGTGCCTGAACAGAAAGATTTATATATATTTATTTAAAAAACGAGCAGCTTGTTCAATTGTATTTGTCTGTTCTGTATGTTCAAAAAATTAAACAATAAAAAGTTGATCTAAAAAAAAAAAAAAAAAAAAAAAAAAAAGCACAAAACAGCGAAAACAACCACTGGATGTGAAAAGGGTATTTTACAATAACTTTGAATGCACCACGAGGCTGGCGAGGTGAGGCTGAGTCTGTGTTTTTCAGACAATGGCAGCTACAGTCTGGTGTTAGAATCCTCTACAGTGAAATACGGTCACACTTTACACTTACTCCAGCTGCTAGCTAACAGTAGGTTAACGTTAGCTGCTGCTAAGTGTAGTGTTGACTAGCGTCCCGTGCGGCGATGTTTCAGTTCCCTCTATTGTCCGTTTTCGGAGCATCAGAGAGAAGCGTAGGCATTAAAGTGGCACCTAAATAAGGCACCGAAATCCGCGTTGCTATTCGGTCCGCTAGATAACGGTCGATAAGGCACCGGTGTCGTATTAGCACCGGGTCTCGGACTCCCCCCCCAAAATAAAAACTCTTCGGATCTACACGATTCACGTGGATGACATTTTCCCATTCAAAATGGCAATTTTCGCCGAAACATAGCGACTAGTTTGCAGGTATGTACTACACTTTGGCCGGCTCGCAAGCTCTGTTTGCTGTCTGTTGTTTTGTTTCCAGTCTAGCTAGATCTGGTGTGGTGTTGTAGTTTTTCTAATGTTACTAGTTGTTGCAACAGCATGTGAAAAAAACTACAAAGTTTGCTAGGCCAAAAAGAACGTTAATCTCGTGATAAAAAAATTGACAGCGTTAAAATGGGTTTGCGTTAACGCCGTTAACGCGTTTAACTGACAGCACTACTTTAAACAAATCACAATCGTCTTTGGCTGTGCTAAGTTCCTTTAGCGACGGTGGCTCTGCAAAATAGTCTCGGGAAGGATCTTGTTTTGATGGAACATTTGCACCCCGCAAAAGAAAACGCCACATACAATATTAAATGAAGCGTGCAGCCATCCACTAATGTGGCGGTGTGTCCAAGCCTTAAAGGTTGCTCCTCATTCAACTGTCTTGTCTGTGAGCTTGTGCTTTTGGGTCCAAAACAGGTTTTGTCGGTGTTATTCTCGCATTTCCAGATCTATCTCCACAGTGCTGTGGAGCAAGGTCTGGCTACACCACCGATACACTCCTGGATAGGAGAAAAATGCTCTGTGTTGTTTGCATTTCTGTAAACCAATCACAATTGTCTTGGACAGTGCTTAGCTCGGATCGCAAATACAGTGGCTCCGTAAAATAGTGTCGGGAAGTAATTTGTTTTGGTGGAACATTTTCGCCCCGCAAAAGAAAACACCACATACAATATTAAATTAACTGTTGACACAATACAGTAACGTGAGCTATTTAAATTAGCTGATACATTGTTAAACCTCATTAGCTCTAACCATTGTATCTCCGTGTGTACTTTGTCCACAGCAATCCCACCAATCGCTCCCAAAACCTCCCAGTTAGAGACTAAATGCCATAAACATATTGTTAGTAAATCTTTACAATCGTTACCCAAAAGAACTAAGCAGGCCTTTCTTGTTGCACCATCCAACTTTTCTTCAAAACTTGCCAATTCCAGCGTGTAGCTTGCTAGCTCGAAGTTTGACAGTGGCAACACAAATCGCTCATTCTGGAAATGAATTGTAGTCAATCCAGAGTACTCTTGTATTAGTCTATACATCAGCCTGATACACATTTTAGAAAAATGCACGAGACAATCATGTTGACATGTGTTATCAGATTAAAACTGAAAACCAATATAAATGTGTTCATATGGTGTTTTTTTGTTCATGTTATGTCTTCTACAGCATGACTATTCTTTGGCTACTAATTTGTTTTGCATCTCTGTGCTTTATATGTTTGCATCCTGTTATTACTTCATGTTCTTATGTGACTGTTAGGTAGATTATGATTGATGATGATGCAATTCTTCAGCAAACTCCTTTGAGTTTTGTTAATAATAAGACATCTTGGCCTTGTATGTTTCACTTTGATATATTACGTTTAAAAAAAAGGCTTAAGAGAAAATGTTTTTTCTTTAACATAGTATGCACTACTGGATTATTAAAACGGTATTTGTGTTCTTCATATTCATCAACATTCTAACTTGCCTGTTTATGATATGTTGACATAATCTTGTATTGGTTGAGTCTAAAAGAGGGAGCATGTTATGTGTGTAACATGGTTTTGGTCAATTTCAAAATCCTGCCATTTGTTTTGAAATTGTTACTTGACACAACCTGTGGATGTACTGCGTGTCCTTCAGTTTGTGATTGGTCACTTCCATTACATTTCCAGTTAGATTTGATTTTTTTTTTCAACAAAGTTTTAAAATCATACCTTTTCTCCAAGTTTGTGTTGTGTGATCCATCCTAAATCTTGTACTGTGTGTGAGTTTACCTACGTTACATTTGTTTCTCATTGATTATCTTGAATTCTGTTTTTATTCTCCAGCTTTTGAAGCACAGTGATCAAACTCGTGTTGGTTTTGAAGTACCATATTAAAAATGTGACATTCATATAGACAGACAGCCTAAAGAAAATTGTTAAGAGTGCTCATTGAGCTATAAAGTAGTCGGTCTCTCATTGTAGCAGATTCTCGGCCTGGGTTATGGATTCCATGGTGACATCCATTCTCTTAATAATGAATAGGAGAGAGAAGATCAGGTCAATCATTTTAACTAGCAGCCAATAAGACTATGAAGAATATGCCTAAAGACGCTCAACAGATCTGCTGGCTGAAATTTAGAAAAATCTACCTTCTTGAGACTCTTTTGTCAGTATCAAATAAACATCTATTACAAACTTTTGTTGTTTTTTTCATTAAAAGAGGTAAGCAAAAATCATGAAAAACAAAGATAACTTGAGAAAAGCTTAATGCTGCATTTATAAATATTTCTATATTAACAAATGACAATAGCTGTGTTCGAAACTGTTCCCTATCACGGAAATAGTGTACTATATAGTGTGTTCGCCATTTTGGCGCCGTGTTCGAATTCTCCACTGTTAATTTCATTCACTATATAGTCCATACGATGTACCCTACATTTTTTTTCAATAGTGAGTGAGTGAATGAATGAATGAATGAGGGAATGGTTTCCAACACAGCAAGGTGTAATGTAATAGGGGTCACTCGTAGTGAAGAACCTAGAGAGAATTATCACCCAACTGTTTTAATTCACTCTCAGCTCTCTCATCAGTCCCGTTTCCAGCCTCAACAGGTGGCTGTTTTCATTAAAAAAAAGCTTTGATAAGCCCTCTGTACACCTGCTCAGCACCAAACAGCTGACAGACAAAGTTAGCGACTAGCTGTTGAATGTTGTGAAGCATTTAACAGCTAAAGGGACAGATGTTTTTCTCAGGAGTTGATAGAGACCAAAAACAGAGCTAAAAGAGAGTATTGGTCCCAGAGAAAGGGACAGGAGAGGGTGAGAGAGATCAGTAGAGTGAATTTTCCTTTACTTGAACACTTTAATTAAACATGGTCAACCTTCATTTTCAGATATTCGTGATCATTTTAGCCTCTTCTGTATTTGCCAGTGTTTTAGTCAAGACCACATAAACCGAGACCAAGTCATCACCAAGACCAGAGTGAATCGAGACCAAGTCAAGACCAAGACTTAGAGGGATTGAGACCGAGTCAAGACCAAGACCAGACCAGTGCGAGTCCAGCACTGCATGCCACGATAAAATGTGGAAAATGCTAACCATAGGCAAATTGATCTGAAAGATCAACATTCCCATGAAAAAACACCCACAGAAAAGAAATTAAGATTCTTCTGCATTCACCTCTTTTATTGCCATAAGTGTATGAGAAATGCCTTGATTAAATAATATAAAAAAGGCAGTTGTGGTCTTGAAATAATATCCATTGCAGATTGTAGTGTGGATCATTAAGTGCAACATGTAACCTGATTCTCATGTCTTACTTCTTGATGGATCATGTGTGCCACTGCCTACTCATGGTTTCAAATATCGGTATCCAATTTTTGCTCTCCAAACTTCTTAAAATGCAAATATTTAGGTCAGGGACCCCCTGGCAGTGGTGGAATGTAACAAAGTAGAAATACTTTGTTACTGTACTTAAGTACATTTTTCACGTATCTGTACTTTACTTAAGTAGAATCAATAGTGCATACTTTTGACTTTTACTTTGTTACATTTTGCAGCAATTATCTATACTTTCTACTCCACTACATTTCTACAATGTTCTGTTACATTTTCGTTATGCAAGTACTTTTACTTTTAATACTTAAAGTACATTTAAAATCACTTTTTTTTACTTTGACTTAAGTAGGGTTGTCATTGTCGTACTTCTACTTTTACTAAAGTAAATGTGTGTCTGGTTATTTGTACTTTTACTTAAGTACTGAGATTCAGGCTATGTTAGGACAGAAACGATCTGAAGAGAAAATGTAAAAGTGGCGTTGCGTTCTCACTTTCTATTCCGCGTTTAGACGAGAGTTTTGGGGGGGAAATCTGCGTGCATATGGTGACGCAAAAGTGTGTGAAATTCGATGTAGTATGCACGCCAGGCGGCTAGGTGGCACTGCCACACAACACCACCAAGGCCGCGCGCCTACATAGAACCTTCCTTCTACTTCTCTCCTTAGTAGCGCAAAACCAAAACATGGCGAAGCGAACAACAAAAGCTTGTCTGGAAAGACGAGGAGGTGGAGTTGCATGTTTGTCTGATGATGACCGGCACAGTCGACCGTGATAAGCCACAGCACAGCACCCACGGGAGCACAACCAATATCCTGAGCCTTACAGCCCTTCATCTGCTGCTTGAGAGCGAGAGGCAGCGGGCAGAGGGGGCTGAAGCAGACCCTCCTCTGCCCGCTGCCCCTCTCTCTCTCTCTCTCTCTCTCTCTCTCTCTCTCTCTATCATAACGTTGTAGCCTACTCTGGCTCAAATAAATAGCCTACATATGGTCATCGAACTATAACAACCTTATCCACATTGTCAAAATCATTTAAATATTGAGCCATTACATTGAAAATCGTTTAGATAACAGGAGCCTATAATTTCTGTAGCCTACTCCTTAACAACAGACTACCTGGACGCCTTTTTCTTGTTTCTCTCCACACCGCTGTCTTCAGACTTTTGCATTTTTACCCTTTAGACGGTAACGCGACGGTGGAGCGTTTAAGATTTCCACTCTGGAGGGTGGTTTCACTTTTTTGCGTTTTTAAGCCCCAAAAACACTGTCGCCGTATAAACGAAAGGCACATCTGATAAAATATTTTGTCGTTTTCACCCGCGAGCGTCATCGTGTAAACAGGGCCTCAGTACTTCCTCCACCACTGCCCCCTGGCAAGCTCAGTTTTTGGACCTCTGTGTTTCTAAAACCCTGGGTGTACGGCCATGAGTATGGCTGATGAGTGTATGAGATGCAGGTGAGGAGGGGGGCGGGGAAGGCAGGCAGAGCTGACAAGGGAAGCGGGGAAAGGTTTGTGGATGGGTGGGGCAGTCAGGTGATAACTGAAGGAGGGAAAGTCTGAGGGTATGTGGTGGACGGATGGAAAATGGCATTGGTTTGATTCATGGGACGAGAAATGTGTCAGGAGAGGAGGGACAGAGAAACAAAGTGTGGCATTATTAAATAAAAAATAAAGCAACACGTCATCTGTCTCTGTTTACTGTGTGGCTTATGTGACTCTTCCTGTTTTCTCCTCTCCATCTGTTCATTTTATGTTGCTATGGGTGGTAAAGAAAATTGACTGAACATTGACAGAGACTGTTTGTCACTGTTATGCTTGCAACTGTTTGGAAACTGATTTTAGGGGGCTTTAAAATAATTCATACATTAAAATAGTGATCTGTGCCAATGTACATATAGGTTTTATAGAATAGGGCAAGTTGGTTTACATTTGTATTCCTGGTGTGAAAATCACAAAAATAATGACAAAATGGTTGGGGAATTATTGCAGTAAAATTGAGTTATTTCTGCAGACACCAACGTGGTTGATGGAGCTGAAGCCAATTGTGTTCATTTGGATCTTTAGCAAAAATAAACTTGTTGACTTTGCCAGGCTTATGACTGCTCTGCTGTGGCAATAAACCCAGTCCTTTCTGCTAAACTCAAATAGTGGGCTATACAATGATGTCCCTCCAGTGGGATAGTTGTGGAACACACACACACACACAAAAACACACAGAGAAGATTTTGGTCTAATTCCGTAAACATGAAGAGCTACTAATGTGAGTTCTGAGTAAATCAAAGAGGAGGGACATTTCTGCTGGAAATGTGTACATTCTACATTGTATACATTCGTGGCAGAAAGTAATCTACAACACAGATATTAATATTATAAACCTTTATATCTGATGTTGTTACACAAGTTAAATGTAATGCTAAATTATAACAGGTTAAAACACATCAAGAAAAAAGTCTTAACTGCCAAAAGATATGTAGCCATTTAGCGGCTCCCCTTACATTTCAGAAACATAATAACTAAGACAACAGTCATGCAATCATCTGTGCAACTTCAATACTACAGTAAGTCTAAATTGTAAGAACACAAGTCTACAGTCAGGCTAGCAGCTGTGTGAGGCACAGTGGTGCTTCGAGCTAAATGCTAACATCCACATGCTAACATGCTCAAAGTGACAACGCTAGCATGACAATGATGATCGTAGTTTAGCATATTAGCATGCTAGTCTGGGGATCACCAAAGTTATTACAGGTCATACTGAGGGGAACATGAATGTATGAACCATTATTAACAACAAGTCCTCCAAACGTTGTGAAAAGGTTGCAGTTTGGTTAGGTTAAGGCAACATAAAAAAAGATGGTGGTTTGGTTTTAAAATTTGTTATAAGAAACAGAAGGTGACGTAGATCCATTTGTTTCGTTTGTTTACTTTGCATGAATCCCGGTCTCCTGGGTGAAAGTCCTGTGTTTGTTTGACTCATCTTAGTTTGGCGCTCTATACTTCCTGATTTGCCCCTAATTATTGCTAAATATGGGTCGGAATTGCTGACTGTAAAAACAACGTATGGAGTTGTTTTTCGAGTGTGGACAGTGTCAAATTTAAATGGCAATGCATCGAAAGACATTTCATTCTGGATACAAAAATTTCAACCTGCTGGTGGCATTGCTGCCAATGTCTCGTGTTCCGGCTCCATCACAGCTGCAATTCTACCTGGTCTGTCTCTCCACCAGCTCCACATCTGGATAGTCAGGGTGCGATTTTCGGTGGGGATGCGTGGGATTCCACCCTTTCTGGTCTACATATCCCTGCCTCTGCTGAACTATTTTTATCCCCGGTGGGGACAAAATGTATCCCCTCCTCAAAGTGATCAATGCTACTTCACCAATAGCCTAGACCATATATTAATTATATACGTAAAATGGAAGTATAGTAAAGTGCTGGAACATGAAAAGTCGATAGTGCCATAGAACAATAAAATCCGAGCAGCAGTTGCTGGTTGTATTTAGCCACTACAGAGCTCCAGGACCCCGGCTACCAGCAGCAGTTGTTTAGCCGCCAACAGGTGACTGTGAGCCGGCTACAGGCACCGCCAGATGACGGTCCTTTCAGGGGCCGTGGTAGCGGAGTTTAGCCAGAAAAAGTGAGTGTCATGAGGCAATTACAGTTAAGTTCAGATGCCAAAACGACTGAATGACTAAGTTTAGGAAAAAGATTGGATTTGGATTGAAACACTCCCGATCAACGTACGAGCGTTTCCTCTGTGAAAGATTTTGTTTTCGCCATGAAGTGAACTCTGCTCTCCAGCTTCAAAGCTCTGTGTTCTATGTTGACACCACGTTGAACTATTTCATTTTGAGATTATTCATAAGTGTTTTGGCATGCCTGGCTGAGTGGCACTATATCCATGGTATTGGAAGAGGAATTTAATTCTTGCATGTTTTGTTGTGCATGATCAGAAAACATCCCCCCCCCCCCCCTCTGCTTTCTTCACAAATCTCACCCTACAGCACTTTCCTCACTCCTCTCTCTTTATGTGCTGGTTTCCGGAGCACTTCACGTCTCTGAAGTGTGAAATTCTCTCTCTCTCGTTATTAGCATTTGACTTCACAATATTGTTGTTTTAATGTACATACTTTTCTGTTTCTGTTGTCAGATAACAAAACAAATATGAAATGTAAATACGACAATACGATATGTTGACAAGCTATCATTGCCAAGTTGCTGAGCTACAGATAAAAAAATTAAAAAAAATACAGGTTGATCAGCTCTACTTACAGTACATTTACAATGAGTGGCAGAGAAAGATAAGAAAAACAAAAGGTTGCCATATTCAAGGACAGCCACAAAGCATCTGTTACAATCTAAATGACCTGAAAACGTATTTATGCTTGTAAAACTGGGAGCAAAACAACTGTAAAACGAGGTAGAGCGCAACCGGAAAGCGATGCAGCTGGATGCTGTGCACATTCGCCGTTAGAGGATAATTTAAGGGATAACCAAAATGATTGGGATTCATCAGGACCAGGACGTGATTGTACGAAATCCCTAGGCATTTTATCTAATATGTGTCATGATATTTGAGTCTGGACCAAAATGGTGGACAGGCCATTGTTGCGTGGCTAAAACGACATTGGCAATTAAAAAAATTCTAAAAAAAAAAGCTCTGGGGTAAAGTTTTGTATGTTATTTTGATGTGTTCTTCAGGTATTTTAAATGGAATCTAAATTATGGTTTATACCGGTTAAGTAAGCAGAAATTCAGGTAATCAGTTGCCAATTTTTTTTGGAGTTTATAAACTCAAAAGTCTGAGGTTGTTAGAGATTACATATTTGGAGTAACGTAAACTTGCATTTTTTGATTACCTTTAAATTAAAGTACTACTTAAGCCAACCCAAATATTATCAGTATATGCAACTCGAAAGTATTAGTTTAACGTCACTGAATAATTTTAAGTATAAACACCGCAACTCAACAATAAGTTTTAAACAATAAGTAGAACGTCTTAATACATTTTAAGTTTACAGTAATTATTCCAATTAATTCATTTGAGCATTCAGGTTTACAGTGTAGTTCAACATGTGGGTTGTTACTCTGTTGAAGTTGCTCCCCCCTCAGCAAATCATCTGAGCAAACATGCATGTCTAAATAAAGTGTGTGAAAGTAACATTAAGTGAAGTTTTATTAAACTTGACCACTAGGAACATACAGTATATGGGGTCGCTTGATATGAAGACACGGTCAAACCCGATATAGAAGCTGCTGTGAACTACAATTCAATGCAACGCCAACTATGAATTAAACAAGTTGATCTAGATTCTACATATCTAGATGCTTCATGCGCTTGGAAACAAGACAAAAACCCTCAAATTCATAGAGTAATTTGGACGAAAATATGTACCCCACTTGTTAGCACTGTGGTGCTGCTTTGTGATAGCACAGCTGAACATCAATAAAGCTTTCTTGGAACATGGAAACAGTATGCCAGTTGTGGCCCATTTCTTTTTTTAGCACTGACACGGTCTCACTGTGGTAACCTGTAGTGTCTAGCCACTTAAGCGTTGACCGCCAAATGCTGAGCCTCACCGTGGGCCAGACGCCACGGGAGCATTGATTCAGCACGCTGTTTTATGAATAGAATGCCTTGTTCCACAGGATTTCCATTTTCCTCCCCACAAAAGGAAAATAGGTGACGATCAATACTTTATGCAAGTGGAGACATCTTGTATTGAACGGCAAGCAAGAGGGAAAAAAAGAGCCTTTCCAGCCATGAGTAATGTGAGGCTAAAGTTAGTTAGGTGGTTCTTTAGCGTCATAAGTCAAATTGGCAGGAATATAAACGAGGGCAAACTCACATCAGTCAAAATTAAATATACTTTCTGCGGATTCTTGTTTGAGAAATAAAACATAACTTTTTAGAATAAATTTAAGCTGATCACCATTTAAGGCTCAGCGGTTAACCATCTCTCAGCTTATCTTATTTACTGGTTCTTATTCAAAAGGAGAAGTCTAACCAGAGTGTGGCTGTGGCTGACAGGCACAAAGAACCCAACTTTAGTTTTCACCACCGGCATGAATGAATGAATACATGATAGTTAATTACATCAAGAGATTGGAGAAAACATGGAAGTACCAGATCACTCATAGATGACAACTTTGTCAGTAAGCCACCAATAAGAGCACATTTAGATTGGTGTTAGTGGTTAGTCGACTGAGTATAGTCGTCTACGTACGAGTAAAAGGAAGAGTAAAGTACGCTTGATTGTCCCAGAGGGCAAATCTGTCTTGGGCACAGAGCTAACGTTGCTTCAGTTTCTTCACATAAAGACATCATGAAAGCATCATAAAACATAAGACATTTGGCTATACGTTTGACAATGACAACACAGCAGCTTAAAAAAGAAGCTGTAAGAATTCAAAAAGTTAAAAAGGAAAATTCCGGTCGATTTCAACCCGTAGCTCTGTTGTTTGTAAATTAGGAGTGCTGTCAGTAGCGAGAAAAACGAAAACAATCGGTGCTGCCTACACAGTGTTATCCTCCTGCTAGCGTTAGCACCCAACAGGCTTAAACAGGGCAAGTTTTAAACTTGTTTTTAGCCTCTTAACATGTTCAAAATGTCATTACAAGTGCCTACCCATGTGAATAGATTCCTTCTGAGTGAACACAGTGAATCTGACTGCAGTAGATGTGAAAGAAATGCATAAAAGCTGTGCTAATTCAGCTCTGTTTAGTTCCGGTGTTAATACTGCAAGGAGTGCTTCGGGACTGTCTACAAACTACAACACCGAAAAGAGATGCAAACATATTTTCAAAAATAGGCATATGCTTATTTTTTAAAAGTAAGTGCTGTAGTACAACTAGCAGAAGACAAGTTATAATTGAGGTAAGTTTGGAGACACTACCTTATTTAATCATTAAATTAATAGCCTACATATTTTTGTTGTATCTCTTTTCTGTGTTGTAGTTTGTAGACGGTCCCTAAGCAATCTTAACTGCCGTCTCAACACCGAAACTAAACAGAGCTGAATTAGCACAACTTTTATGCATTTCTTTCACATCTACTGCAGTCAGATTCACTGTGTTCACTCAGAAGGAATCACTTCACATGGGTAGGCACTTGTAATGACATTTTGAACATGTTAAGAGGCTAAAAACAAGTTTAAAACTTGCCCTGTCTAAGCCTGTTGGGTGCTAACATTAGCAGGAGGATAACACTGTGTAGGCAGCACCGATTGTTTTCGTTTTTCTCGCTACTGACAGCACTCCACATTTACAAACAACAGAGCTACGGGTTGAAATCGACCAGAATTCTCCTTTAAAGTGAGAAGTAAGATTCATTGCACTAAGATTTAGCCTTAGAGTTCAGCCGCTTGATGGAGGCTGGAACAAACTATGGCTTTGAGCCATTTGATTTGTACTTTGGCAGACAGTTTTCTTCCTGACGGCAGAGTCCACAATGATTGTTGTTGACCGTTTCATGACTGTGTGCTCGTACACGCTCTGTATGGGCTCATATTGGTTGCCAACAGGCTAACTGTGAGAGCCTGAATTACCGTTTCTCACAACCCGTTCTCACTCCATGTCATGCTTGAAGACTGGAGAGAAGGCTTTTAAAGTGCACAATTTGTGTATTTATTTACAAAACGACACCAAAACATACTCCAACCAAAACACACACACACAAAAAAAAAAATATTCACTTTAGGGCAAAATACACTCAAACAAACAGAAACAGCAACCTCTGTGCAAGTTGCCCATTCCTTCTCTCCTGCTCCCCTTCTCCTCACACCCTTTTAACCCAGCCTCACCCGATTGGCACCTACCACCTGTACCGGTGGTTAGAGGGGGAACCAAACTGAAGAAAAACAAGACACTTGAATATGGAAAATACCATAACATGTAGATAAATGTGATTGCTGACATTCCTAGTTATAAACATATACATGTGCTTACACAACCACAAGCACCAACATAATATAAAAAATTCAATTGCTGCAAAAACGGTTTTACCTATTGCTACACTTTAGGATTGCCCAGCCCCTCCCTACAGAAAGGACCTAATGAGGCAAACCTGCATGCACTCTCCTCAATTAAGCTAGTGAGCAGCAGATCTACCCCCCCCCCCCACCCCACCCCCCACACATCACAGTCAGAACCACAGCAAAAAACTATGAACCCATAAAACCTACTGAACAGGCCTATGTCAAATAATAAAGTAACAAATAAACTAAGACAATAACCTACAACATTACACTGAAATTAAGGATTAAGCAGACACAAAACACTAATCATTTTGGGAACAGGGCCTAGTGAAAAGGGAGAAAGGAAGCCTTTTTACACTCCCAACTCGTAAAATACAGACACTTGGTCAGTGGCTCTCAGCGTCAGATACCGACTCAAAAATCACCCTTTAGCGTCTGTATGGAACGCACCGGGCAGAGCAGCACCTCGACTGCGGCGCTGTAAGATGACGTAGTATTAAGAGTGACACCAGTAGAGAGAAGTATGAAGGACCGAGAATCCTTGTAAGGAGGTTGGTTGGGGGGGTGGATGGGTCAAACAACACAGGACTTTCACCCAGGAGACCAGGGTTCATGTCCCGTTCTTGTCCCTCGTGTCACTGAAACGTACATTTTACCCCACCCACCATCTTTTCCTAAACCTAACTGTTCCATTCTTGTGCTGCATGCCAGAGCGTCAAAAAATGACGCCAAGAGTCCCGACCAAGCATGTCGAAACATGAAGCCGAAGGGCTGGAAGCAAGTCCTGAGAGCTTCGAATAGTGATGGCAAGAGTCCCGACCAAGCGCGTTTTAATATGATGCTAAAGGAGACTTTTTGCATCAATAACAAACGCCAAAGACACATGACCAAGGGTCGCTTTTTGATGCGATGGGGGAGAGAATGTGTTGTCACTAAAGCTGGGGCTGAGCCCAAAATACTTCTCCTTAAGTCCCTATCTTTTTAATGGGGCACACATTCTAAAAACTCCCACCAAAGCACAAAAGAAAAGAAATTAAGAAACCCATTTAAAAATATGTATTCACGGCTCAGCACTACGGTTGCCACTTGATTTTAATTTAATTAAAAGAGAGAGAGAGAGAGAGAGAGAGAGAGAGAGAGAGAGAGAGAGAGAGAGAAAGAAATGTAAAGTTTTACAGATTCTAAATTTCAAAGTATCAACAGTGCGAGCAGGTCTACCTCCATCGTTGTGTAACTCAGCAGCAGTGACATGAAGGAGCCTGGGAAGGCGGTCTACAACTCTGTACCTAAACAAGGTACTTGGCTGGTTATCAAATTAGCCATTATGACCGCAGTATTGTGTTGTGGATGACTGTTTCTTACCACAGTGGCCGGTCTCATTTCCTCGCCGAAACAGCAATGATGATGATGAGGACGATGAGAACGATGCCTCCGGCCACCAGCAGGTAGCACTTCCTCTTCCTCAGCTGCCTCTGTGGGGAGAAAGGATTCAGTAGGTAGGTGGAATTCAAGCATGACACGATACCTGTTGGACACTGCACATTGGGGGGGAAGCTGGGTTTATGGTAGCCGACGGCTGTCGTTTCCCCGTGTTTGTACACCTCAGAGTTTTTGTAATAACGCGCACTGCGCATTTAGTTCACCACGGTTGGCTGGGAAGACTGGCAGAGCAGGCTCGCCTCTACAAACATCTGTATGATTCTTCACATACAGACTACAGGGAGTCAAACAGCCTTAAACATGTGGTCAGAGAGAGACACAAACTGGGAGAAGAAAAAGCATTTTGCCGGAGAGTGTAGAAAAAAACAGGATCGCCTCATGAAAAGAGTGTTCTAAACAGTGTTACAGGCAGACAGTCATTTTGATTTGGAGATAAACATTGACGTTTATAATTAGAGTAGACAAATGCAATGTTTGGTGGTACGTCTGTGTTTTCATGAATGTATTTACTACTGTTGCCAGGCAGCCTGCTTTCCTCATAGACTGTAAATAAGAATGGACCAACAGATTCCGTTGCTCTGGACGGAGACCAGTGAAGGATATCAGAAGCACTTTTCCGGTGAGCGCTGAGCGTTACTGAGCAGCCTCCAACTGAGAGAGACGACGTAAATGTGACGTGAGCAACCTGTCTGAAAGTTGGAAGTCTTCTGGTAGCTGTGCCAAGAGAAATCTCAATCATTCCTTATTCTAGCAGAGACGGAGAGCGTAGCTATATGTAAGGAGATAACATGGACACAGGCTAATTATTGCTAACTAAAATGCTAGTTAGCATTAGTAATTAAACTTAAACAGCTAATGTAAGTTGAAACTGCCTGCGAGCTTCTGCTGTACTATACGGTAATTCCTCTACTATGCGACAGTAAGTCCTGTGGTTATGACACAATCGTTTATACCTTTTATACATTGTTGTGTTTCTTTAGAAATAAACAATGGACAAATAAAGTCTTTAAACGCTTCAGATGTAAAGTTATTCGCTGTCAAAGTGGCGCCAAAATGAATGGGAGTCAATGGAATGCTAAAGGGGGTGAGTGCTTATTAGCATCAAAATGGCACCATAGGAAGTTCGGGTTGTGAGGAGACGCTTACCCCCTTGGCTTTCCTTTACTTCTGCTCTCTTCTTCTCTACTACTTCTTGATTATTCACAGATTATTTTGTTTGGACACCCTCTGGTGTTTGGGAGAATACTGCAACGAACAATGCGCTAAGTAAACGTCCACATGCGTCGCCGCCACTTGTACATTTTGAGAGAGGTACACGTCAGGCTACAGTGTAGGGTCTGTGTCTCCACGTACCAACACACATAACTACGGCGTTCATTTAATGCAGAAGCCTAAATCAGCCTTTAGTCCTCGCAGCAGTGGTCATGGTTCAATTCTGACCTGCGGCCCTTTGCTGCATGTCATTGCCCCTCTCTCTCCCCTTTCATGTCTAAGCTGTCCTATCAAAATGAAGGCCTAAAATGCCAAAAGACACTCATATTCTCTCTGCTGGTGGTTTACATTAGACCGCAGTGATTTAAGCAGTGATTTGCCAGTTCATAAGAGCTAAACATTCAGCTCTAAACTGCACGTTTGCATATAGTGCATTAGCGGCTCAGTAAATGTCAAGCTCCAGTTTAATAACTGCAGAGCCACAACACCCCCAACTGCCCTATTGTTGTTTTTGAGCTAATTCAGTGCAGCCCCACAGCACACCTTCACATGCACGCACAATTTGCATCAACAAAAAAAAGAACAAAGGACAGACATCTTGAAAGGGAACAGAAAAGAAAACAAGGAAAGTGGTATTTCAACCAGATACGATGAATGCAGTTGTAGAGGAACTAGAAGATTCAAGGTCACGCTGACAAATAACAGATCAAATGCAGGGTCTGAGTGAATGGGATGACTGTCCAGGGGTGGCCCACACTTCCCTCCATCAAAATGCTGTGCCGTCATCCCTGTGATGGCTCTGCTGCACATTATTCTTGTCTGTGTGATGGCACCCTTACATGACTGAGAGGAGGAAAAAGAGGAAGGAGGCAAAAGACTGGCAGATGTAAATCACCCAAATAAAATAATATTCCTCTACATATTCAGCCCATGCAGGGCTATCAGCTTAATTAGCCGGTTTAGTGCTTGTGTCATGGCTTAACTTCAAAAAATGTTAAAAATGGAGAAAAACTGTGGGGAAATGGTGACTTCTGCAGGTTTTTCATCTCATTACAAAGCCTCCCGTCCTCTTTGAGTGGGTACAAAATATTCCTTACCATCTTTTGAAAGAGCATCTGTAGTTAGCTGATTTTTCAAAAACAAGAAAATTGTGAGAATGTCCTAAAGATGGGCTTTAGTCTTAAAATGCTTTTAGCAAATGAGACTTGGACTCCCATGACTGCATATCTCAAGACACAGAGGGACTGGTTGGATTGTTGCAACATATTTATTTACTTTTTTACACATTGCACATTGTAATTAGGTTTGTCAGAATATTGTGCAGGTCTGACTGTTGTAGTCATTTCTTATATGTGTTTTGCCACATTTGACCGTTTTTTTTGTGTCCTGAATAAAGAATAAAGTATACATTGTACGCAATATATACACCCATATATATATATATATATATATATATATATATATATATATATATTTTTAATTTATTTATTATTATTATTATTATTATTATTATTATTATTATTATTATTAATAATTTAATAAATTAAATATACAATATATAATTATTATTATTATTATTATTATTATTATTATTATTATTAATAATAATAATAATAATAATAATAATAATAATTGTATATTGTACATTTAATTTTATTGATGGAAACTTTTGTAATTATGGACAATAAATAGTGCAGTGTAGCCTAAAAGCAGTTTCTTCAGGGCGACAATTAACTATAGCAGAATCTAAATTTCACTTTATGAGTTCAATATACAGTATGTCGTAATTCTAAGCCAATAAAGTGTGTTCAGTCGGGTGGAGAGGACGGCAAGGTAGTGTTATTTTTAGCGGTTCCTACCTCCGCGTGAGCACAGGCTTCTATGACTGTCAATATAGCCAGCATCTCACGTTAGCTACTCTGTGCTGTGGAGTAATGTCTCTATCTAATAGGTAGCAACATTGTTGTGGATGCTGCGGTCTCAGCCTGCAACTTCAGAGTCTGGGGAGGAGGGGGCGGGGGAGACGACTCTCTCCAGTATTTTGAATTTGTACTGCAGTAACTATTTTAAACACTAGCTGTCAGTATTACATATTGCACCTTTAAGTAAAAGTACTAATACCACACTGTAAAAATACTCTGTTACAAGTAAAAGTCCTGCATTTAAAATGTTACTTAAGTAAAAGTGTGTAAGTATCATCAGGAAAATGTAGTTAAAGTATTAAAAGTAAAGAACTCTCCTCCCATTGTAGAAAGTGTAAAGGATCCAAACAGGTGTGTGTTTAATGGTCTAATCATCTCAGCTGGACTTGTAGGACGTTATATTGTTGGCTAGTTTACTTTAGAATAAAACATCAGATTTGATAAACTACATGTGTTTTATGTGCAGAAATCTTAATGTGTAAAGTAACTAGTAACTAAAGCTGTCAGATGAATGTAGTGGAGTAAAAAGTACAATATTTCTTTGACATGTGGCATGAAAAGAAAAGACTGAAGTAAAGTACAAGTACCTCAACATTTGGACTTTAATACAGTATTTGAGTAAATGTACTTAGTTACATTCCACCACTGGCTGTCATGTTAAAGCAACGATACGAATAACCAATACGAAGCATATGTTACGATTAGGGAAATGGCGGATCCAAAAAATGCAGAGACAACAGGGCAGTGGTGAGCTTGAGGATTTAATAAAATAAAAAGTGATACAACAAAAAGGATTCCTGAAGAAAGCAGGCAAAAATGGTACCAAAAACTGTTGAGGAACCAAAACCCTAACCAAAATAAACTGGCACACCGAGACAAAGGGGGTAAGCATACACAGACAATGATCTGACAACAAACAAAGACAACACAGAGACTAAATACACAAGGTAATGAGGGCTCAGGAACAGGTGAAACACATCAGGGTGGGGCAGACAATCACAAAGGCGGGAAAACACAAGGCAGGAAGTAAAACAAGACATGACAAGGGAGAAAACAGACTACAAAATAAAACAGGAAACTGAAGCATAAAACATACACAAGGATGAAAACAGGGTAAAACGCAACAGAGAACACAAGAGACAGTAAACAACAAGGAAACGGGGGATGATTTAACACAATAAAACAGGAAAAACTATAACAGAAAATCGCAACCATGACAGCATACATCAAAAACTACTTGATCACAGAAACATGAAAAAAAGCACAACATTAATAGTCACTTGCATTCAATACGTTATTTTCATTTTAAGAGCATATAGCTCTTGAATGTTTTTCGACACTAGTTTCATGTCTAATATTGCCTGTGGCCAAATTCAGATTTCAAACGTTTTTTAAACATTTCCTCCACACAGCACATGAGTCTTATTCATCCATGTCAATTACTTGCCATGTCTGGAAAAAAAAGAAAAAAGTGTTGACTGTGTTAAGCAAAAATATTTAAGTAAATAGAGTGATTGAGGAGGGGGGGGTGGGGGGTGGGGGGGGGGGGGGATATTTATATTTCCTTGTCTCCTCAGGCAGTGACGCTGTGTTGGAGCACAGAATCTATGTTTGTTTTGAAATGCTTTTTCTCCCTTTTTTCCCCAGCCTGTTTTCTGCTACAAAGGCAGCGAGAGCAGCGGCGTTAGACCAGAGCCGAGGCTGGAGTCTTTAAATCCTGACGCGCTTCAAAGCACGGAGAGAGCAATTCATATTCTTATCTGAGACTCAAAACAGCCTTTCTGTGTGGAAGAGAGCGGGAGAGAGGGAGAGGGGGAGAAAAAAAATGCTGTCGAGTAATTTTCCGTTTAAACGTTCCACTCCACAACAATTTGCATAAGCAGCCCTGCGTCTGTGATAAGAAGATTGGTAATTTTCAAAGGCTCTGTGGGGATTGAGAATTAAAAGCCTTTCTCCGCTATCTCCCCTCTTGCAGCTGGCCACCACAGATTCCCCAGCTTCTCTCACGCGTTTCCTCCTAAACTATGCCTTATAAACTTTCTCTGCCATCCTCTCCTTCTCTCTGCTCGCTCTGACAGTGCTGAGTCGCTCCCTCTCCCTATATACTGTATTCCCTCCCTCCCTCTCTCTTCCAAACACTCGTTCCCTTCTATTTCCCCCTTTCTCCAGCTCGCTCATCCCGGCACTGCTGTTATTTGGGGAGAACAAGAAAATAAATAAGGTAGAGGGGGGGAACAAAAAAGGGCTTAGTATGACAAAGGAAGTGTTGCAGTATTTTTAAACCAGAGTTTTCTAGATTGCAGGGCAGGCTGAGAGGCGGGAACAGAGAGACTCGCAGAGGGAGAGACAGAGCAGAATAGAGGAGGGATGCTCTTATCACCAGTGACTTAATCTGCCAGAGAATGGTGTCCTTAGTGCCAACACTTCAGGGCCTATGGGTGCTGCAAGGCCTCAGGGAGAAGACAGTGTCTTCCTCACACCTTATTATATAATCAATATGGGCTATAGTCAGTATCTTAAATCATGATGTTGATGGGAAAAAAGAAGAAGAATTCTCGTCAGAGTGAAGAATACACTTAAGCAGTATTTCTCTCAGTGGTACCGATCTGATCGCTAACTGTGACATGACAGCTTCACTGACACCAAACTAAACGCTAAAACAGAAACGTGACAAAGTGAAATTAAAACAGACCATATTATCTATAGAAGAGGTAGAAAAGGTGACGAAGGGGCAAACTTGGCAAAGTTCAACTAAAGATTGTAGAAAGAATCTGGAGACACGGTCATAAGCCTTCTCTAGGTCTATAAAACAAAATGCCCATGAGCCCTTCAGTATTTATGTGAAGGTAAAGAGCAAGTCCGCTGTTCAGGACAGATTCTGCAGTGTACCAACTGAATCTATCCTGCATTCACCTACGGCACCTAGAAATTGAAATTTGAAAAAAGAACACTTCCTTAAGTTCCCTTGGTAAATGCCAATGTTCTCAACTTAAGCGGGATACAAAAGAAACATGTAAGCTACAACAGATGGAAAAAATTCCCGAACCTTCAGCCGCTTAGGGTGAAACTCATATACCTTGGACACCTTGACTCTGTGGTGCTTTTAAACTACATCAGTGACCTCTGCCAGGGAGAGGGGGAAGGATTCCCTCAAATCCTCTATCACTACCTTGAACAACGTGCCTGACACAAAGCCAGTGTATGTCTTCCTCTGTTTGAACCCTGATTTTTCAATGGGGAATACCCATGGCAGGCCGGTAATGACTACCGACCAGGAGCATTCACTTCCACAATCATAAAGTGCTTTGAGCGGTTAGTCAAATCCTTTATCACCCCCTCCTTCCCTGACTCACTGGAACCACTTCAGTTTACAGGCAGGCCTAATACATCCACAGACGACGCCATCACCCTAGCCCTCCACACTGCCCTCTCCCACCTGGACCAGAGGAGCACATATGTGACAATGCTGTTCATAGACTATAGTTCAGCATTCAACACCATTGTGCCCTCCAAGCTCCCTGACTTTGTGCTTAGCCCTCTGCTGTACTCCCAGTTCACTCAACAAGGGTGACGAGATGGTCTACAGAGAGGAGGTCAGATCCCTGACGTCTTGGTGCCTGGACAACAACCTTCATATCAACGTCAGAAAAACTAAAGGAGCTGATTGTTGACTACAGAAGAAGCAACGGTGAGTACACCCCCCCCCATCTCCATCAATGGGACTACAGTGGAGAGAGTCAGCAGCTTCAGGTTCTTCGGGGTTCACAACAGTGAGGTCCTAGTCTTGCATTGCCAGACCTATCTCCACAGTGCTGTGGTGGAGGGTCTGGCTAGTCCACACAACATTCCAGGATGGGAGAAAATCGTGCTCTGGTTTATTGCCATTGGCATTTATTGGCATTCATTTAAACCAATCACAATCGTCTTGGGCGGATCTAAACGCTGGACGGAGCAACGGTGCCTCTGCAAAATAGGCTTGGGAAGGAACTTGTTTTGGTGGAACATAGTACAGATCTGAGGAGCAGTTAACCATAGTCCTCATAAATTGACGGTAGTTTAGAAAGCCAACACAAATAAAGCGGAAGGTGATGGGACATCCGAAATTCCAGATTCCGGAATTTCCAGTGGCACCGGAACAATCACGGAAATTAAACGTTGTCTGTATAGACTAGTGAGGTCCTGACCTGGACTCACCACACTGACACTATCACCAAGACTGCATGGCAGTAGCTCTTCTTCCTTTGTAGGCTGAGGAGGTTCATCATGGACTCCGGGATACTCTGCAACTTCTAAGGATGCACCATTGAGAGCATCCTGACCGGCTGCATCACCGCCTGGTATGGCAGTTTCACCACCCTCAACCATAAGTAACTCTATAGAGGGTGGTGAATACTGACCAGCACATCACCAGGATGGATGACCTCCATGGGGGACCTCTACGCCCAGCGCTCCAAAAAGAAAGCCAACAGGATAGTCAGGGACCTTAATCACCCCGGCCACAAACTGTTTTGCCTGCTGCCATCAAACAGACAGCACCGGGTCCCGCACCACCAGGCTCAGGGACAGCTTCATCCCAAAGGCACAGGCCATAAAGCGTTTGAACTCTTGAGCTCCTGAGCTCATCACCTGTCACTCTACCATTATACTGTTACTTTACATTACACCGGGTTTACATTAGTCACTGAAGCACATTCTGTTGTCGCAAAACGCTGGGAATCACTGACCTCTTGGTTTCGGCGACTATGTTAAGCAATTGTGCTGTTCACACAGGATGCAGCGCGCCACAGAGCTCTGCGAGCGGCTCGCGATCCGGAGCAATGATTTTCGGCGTCCCAGTGACCCGAAGGACAACACAAGGGTTAAATGACGCACCTGTTCCACACATTTGTGTCTAAACAGAGAGCGAGACATGAGCGGACAGCATGCATGTACACACACACACACGCACACACACACACATACACCCATACTAGAGATTAGCTCTAGTTTGACAGCAGAAGAGTAGAATTGCTTGATGATCGAGAGAAATGTGCTTCTGGTGGAAACCGTAAAGCGGCTGCTTGCCAGACTCTGGACATATTGTGGCGCTTCCGCCCCCAATGTTAACCCTGTGGTAAAGTGCCACTTTACCATTGTACTGTGACCACACATTATATACTTTACTTTTACACCTCTGTGTACATACTGTATATTACTTCTAATTTTACATATCCAGTATTTACCACATTCCTGTTTGCTTTCTGTTTACATTTAGTTTATTTGCAATACTGTCTACAAACATTTATATTACTTAATTTATATATATATATATGTTTATATTTTAGCCTTATATTTTTACTTGCACTATTTGTTGTCTTAGATTTAGATTTTGCTTTTACTTGCGTGTGTAATGAGCATTGCTGCAGGGTGCCTGAGGACTGAGATTTTAATTGCCAACAACTACTTCTCTGTAATTATTGCGCACATGATAAGAATAAATAACTTTTCTCTTTTTAGATGAATATGTTAAATTTGGACTAAGCGATAATTGCTGCCATTGTAACTGTTTTGAATATTAAGGACTTCAACAGCCTGACATTTTTAAGGTCATGGGAGAATTTACTAAAGCCCCATTCAGTCTGATATTTTACAAAAGGATACCAGAGCAAAAAGAAAAAAAGGCTTTGGGAGTTAGCTCTGTCGTCGTTGTTCAGACACTTGAGGTTCAGTTATAAGTTATTACCAGAATGTTTGGTAAAATAGGGTGCGTAGGCATCCTGGTTTAGAAGGATAGCATGGTCTTCTCTGGTGCACTGTCAGTCTTTAACAAAGAAGTCTTGCTTTTAACAGCTTCACTTTCAAGAAATCCCACATCCAAATGGAGGTCAGCAGGGCTGGTCAAGAGCAAGGAAGAGGGAAAGAAAAGATGAGGTACAGTAGAGGAGAGCATAAATGGCTTGTTCACCTTTTTATTTTTCAATATTTCGCAGGTCCTCTGAGACATAACAACCATAAACCATTTTAAAAACATTTATTTCTCCAATGGAGAATGCAAAAATCTGCATAATAACCATTAAAGCTGATAGGACTGCCATACAAACCAACTATCTATCTTATCTCTTCCTCCCTTACATGGAGGACAAACTTGCTGTGTCTCTGGGAGAAAAACTACTTACCTTGTGTGACATGAGAAATATCCTCCTAATACCACAATAATGCAATGCAATGATAATGGCCATACTATTATTTTCCCTTTATCGCTTCTGGTCGGAAAAATTGGAAGTCCATAAAATAAATAATGTTTACAGCGGAACTGCCTCACTTGTAATCGGCTTATATGCAATTTACATAAAACTCAGAGTCCCATGCAGTCACCCTGATTATGATATTTAAAGAGAGCAGCAAATAAACACAGACTTCCCTGGGGGAAGCACCGTGACAACCATTGTCAACAATGGAACAAAAACTCCTACCAGCATCAGCATATTTGGACTTTTGTTAAAGATTGATTGGCATTTTGTTAAAAAAAAAAACCACATAACAGCCAGTCATGTTGTCTACCTCTGACATGGTAGATGTTCTTCTCTGACTTTAGTAACATACAGAAAACTGGCAACTCAGACTGAACAGTCATGTCGGACCCTGCTGACTTACAAACCAACGCAACATTAACCATGATTCTACAATGGCCATCTTGCATATACAATCGCGGCAACACAGGTGAGGAAAGTCATCGAAAGCTTTAAGGGACCAATCATAACCTGTACCTGTTTGGAAGCAGACAGTATCAAAATGAACCTGGTTGTAATGTCAGCATTATGTTAGGAACCTGAAATACCTTAGTATGCCTCATCTCCTCTGTGGATTTATACACACTGTCAGCAACCACAGATGTGTACACTGCTGCACTCTCATTCTTTAGTGCAGAGATCTTCAACAGGGGGTCCGTGACCCTTAGGGGGTCGTTAGAGTTAGTGCAGTGAGGTAGCCGCCAAATTATGTCAGCATTTTAAAAATTTAAATATGTCTGAATATGAATATCAAATATAAATTGGTCTATTTGTGAAAAAAAACAAACATTTAATTTACACACAGAAGATAAGCTTACTATAGGTAAGGTAGCCATACAGTTTAGCTTAAGGATTCACTGTGCCTTCCACATGTATGTTTAACATTAAAATATTAACTATAAATAATATGTTAATATCCATTCATTTTCATCCATTTGGCCCAGTTTAATATGCAACTCAATTGTATGAAATATATTTAGTAGGTTTTTTCTTTTCTTTTCAGCTAAGGGGTCCTTGGCCTAAAAAACGTTGAAGACCCCTGCTTTAGTGAGTTGCCACTGTATGTCTACACTATTGTTAGCAGTGTGTAGAAATCTACGGCAAACACCATAAACCCTAGATAAACCAAGAAAAACCTATAGTTTAATTAAATTGCAAATCTAACAATAGGACCATTACCCCAATAGCATACATCAAGTGACTAGCCTCTTGATATTTGTTTTACATCGGTTTAGTAGACCTCTAAACTATCACCCATTGAGTAGCAAATAAAGCTGTCAAGATTGCGTTGCCATGCCAGCTGGGCAAAAGGTTTGTGACCAACCGTTAATTAGAAGTGTTGATAACACGGACCACAGCCAATCATAACCACGAAGCCACTCACTGACTGCGATGCTGCCAATTTTGAAAGACACTCAACAGGCAAACTGCACTGACGTAATTGTGAAGGCCGGCACTGGCAGCCACTAGAGCGCATCAGCTGGCACAAAAGATGTGCAGTGGGCCGAGGGCTACGTTCAAAGAACTATGGGCTTGAACCGCAGAAACGATTGTGATCACTTTGGCACGGATGAGTTGAAGCATGTAAACTGTTCAGACATGTCAGCCGGATACCAAAGTGAATTTGCTTTTTGCTTCACCTAATTCACTCAGCCTGGCATTATGTTAATGCTATCAGATTTCTTGTATTGCCCTTACCAATCAGTAGCAAGTGACATACCCATCACATAACATCATTTTCAGTTGACACAGAAGCTGCAGTGGCAGAAAGAAGATATTGTTGGTAAGAGCAGAGCAAAAAATTGTGCCAATTTAACAGTTATTTCTGTAAGCCGACTTACAACAACCTGTATAGCTGCAGCAATCTCATCAACACTTTTTTTTTGTATTATCCCACTTACAAAGCTCTGATTGGTCAATTATTTCTTCAACTGGTGGAAATAGATTAGCCTGGCACTGAATGTCTGGAACCTTTTAGTTCATTTTTGATTTCCAAGGGTCGTTATCAACGCTATAGACAAATGTATAGATCTGCAACCATTTACAGCAACGAAACAACGTAGTTCTGAGGGACACATGCAAGTCGGGGCAATGATTGGTCTGTTTTGAAGCAGGAAACAAAATGATGGTGACCTGTTCACAAACTTTCTCAAATTACAGCTAAACAGTACACTACAATTCTATACTAATACTTCTATTTTATCTGCTTTTACATTCTCTCTAACTGCTGTTTAATGTTTTATGTAAATCACTTTAAATTGGCTTGTTGTTGAAATATATATATATAAAGCTGCCTTGCCTGCCTAAAATGTCTTTCTGAAAACATTAGAGGCAAGAAATATGCAATACGATTCATATGTGAGCAGCACAGCCTAGTTTAACAGTTTGATGTGAGTTTGGTGAGCCTGGTGCGTTGCACTGAACACAGTATGCCAGTTATGTCCAGTAACTATGTTCTAGCATGATGCTCATCTGTCAGTCATCATCTTAAGACATTTTAAGATCTTCAGACATCTGGAACTAGGCTACAAACTGGCACCAAATATTTCCCAGAATGCAAACATTATGTGAACAACAGCCCAACAAAAACATTGGATCTCAATAAATGTAACAATATTGTTAATGACTTTCCATTTCAACTTAGTCTCACACTGCCAGACCTTCCTCCACAGCGCTGCGGAGGAGGGTCTGGCTAGTCCACACAACATTCCGGGATGGGAGAAAAATGTGCTCTGGTTTATTGGCATTTCTTTAAACCAATCACAATCGTCTTGGGCGGCGCTAAGCACCGGACGCAATGATGGTGCCTCTGTAAAATAGCCTCCGGAGGGAACTTGTTTTGGTGGAACGTGCTCGTTCAAAAGTTGTTTTAGTCGTGCAAGAAAAAGCTAGCTGTCTGGATTAATTTCTTTTTCTTTTTTTTTTTATTTCTTTTTTTTTATTTATATGTATACAATGGTGTCAGCGCGCTTATACTTGTTTTAGTGTTTGTAAAGCATTAAAGCTTAACAAAGAATGGTTCACAAAAGCAAAGTTCCTTTTTTATTTTTATTTTTTATGTAGATGCACTCCCCTACAAAATCACCCCAGTAGTCGAGAATGATTTAACATTTCCAAATAGTAGTTATTTTTGTCATCTGGTAAAAATAACTTTCATGCAATATGAAAAGTCTTTTTTCATTGCAATATATATCGCAGGAAAAAAAGAATTATCGCAATGTCAGTTTTTTCCAATATCGTGCAGCCCTAGTTTCAACCATACCCACTTAAAGTTCAAATCTTCAGTCCTGCTTGTCCTATGTAAATAGTTAAATAATTTGGGTGCACTAAATGGACAAATTAAAACATTTGGGGTACATTAATAGTCGAATATTGGCTATTGGTAATTTCCTTTTAGAATGTCAGCATCAATCAATTACTCTGAAGAAAACAAGCTTTTACAAAATCAATACGGATTAGAGTCACACATACTACTGGTTCACCTCTGACCAATTACCTCACAGTTTAAAGAGACAATAAAGCCATTTATGCGATTCATTCATTCACGCTCTTAGATACTACAGTGACAGACAGACTTTTTTTTTTTTATTTATCAACAAAGGCATCTTCATTGCTGCTATTGAGGGTTAACCTTGAACAAGAGAGGTGAGCTAATCTCAGAGCAAAGTGTGCTTTGTAAAATCACACTGGATTCAATAGGGGAAGCATTGCTTTATAGTGCTGTGTGTGTGTGTGTGTGTGTGTGTAATGTGTGTGTGTGTGTGTGTGTGTGTGTGTGTGTGTGTGTGTGTGTGTGTGTGTGTGTGTGTGTGTGCGCGTTTGAGTCAAACAGGGTAAAGGCTGCACACTGTGGTTCAACCTGGCTTTGTACTCTGCTGCAGCTTTAAACCCAGCAGACATTTGCGCCCAGAATCAGGGTTTGAAGTAGAAATGTTGGGGTGGGGTCAGGTCTTATCCACATATATGCATTTCAATTCAGAAGCATACATGCAGTGGTGGAAGAAGTATCCAGACCCTTTACTTAAGTAAAAGTACTAATACCAAACTGTAAAAATACTCTGTTACAAGTAAAAGTATGTAAGAATAATGTACTCCCCCATGAGGAATTTTAAGTAATGACGACAACACTGTCGGCGCGTCTTTTGATTTGATTTGATTTATTTAATTGTATCAAGAATGTCTTACACATGAAAAAAAAGACATCAAATACAATCGAGGATAAAAACACAATAAAGTCCTGGTCCTCACACGTCCACGTCTTCCTCCTCTCTCTCCACTTTCTCACCTAGCTATCAATTAAAGGTGGAAAAGCCCAAAAAATTATCTTTAAAAAAAAACTAAAACATGATGGACTCTTCAGAAGAGGTAATCATCTTCACATGAGATTCTGCATGCGAAAGTCCTCCACAGCGCTGTGGAGGAGGGTCTGGTTAGTCCACACAACATTCCAGGATGGGAGAAAATCGTGCTCTGGTTTATTGCCATTTCTTTAAACCAAACACAATCATCACGGGCGGCGCTAAGTTGGAACATGTGTACGTTCAAAAGTAGTTTTAGTTGTGCAATAGAAAACTCAGATAGGACAGATAGTCTAGCTAGCTGTCTGGATTTACCCTGCAGAGATCTGAGGAGCAGTTCCAAATCCACCAGAGTTTAGAACGCCAAAACAAAGAAGAGGAGTGAGCTGAAATGAGGGACATCCAGCGGCACTGGAACAATCTGGTAAATTAAACGTTGATATAGTCAAAGGTTATTGATTAAAAGTGGCTAAATATAAGATTTCTCCAGTCCATTTTTCTCTTTCCTCTTCAACATGCTCAGTCCAGCTGTGGCTGATGGGGGTAGAGCCAGACAAGTGTC
Organism: Sander lucioperca; assembly: GCF_008315115.2. Lineage (NCBI taxonomy): Eukaryota > Metazoa > Chordata > Actinopteri > Perciformes > Percidae > Sander > Sander lucioperca. The sequence goes on from NC_050182.1 coordinate 40,188,037, forward strand.
ACTGACATCAACTTGGGTAACTTCAAATGTTGTTATTTCCACTCCATATCCTTCAAAGTAGCATAAAGAATCTAGAGGGACTGGGGGAAGACTGATTGAACAGTAAGCCAGTTTCCTTGCAATCTGTCAGCGTTAGCCAATCCCCTGTGGCCGAGTGCAGTGATCAGTCAGAGGTTTAACACTGTGATTAGGTTATTCTTTTTCATTATCTTATTTGACAAAGGCATGTGGATGGGTCCATCATCTGTCTACCCATTCAGATACAAGCCATCTTCGTTTTTTGTCTTATTTTCCTGACCCCACTCCTTCTTCCTTTGTTCCTTTCATGGTCACAATAGCCAGCGCTCTATATTATCCTCAATTAAGCCGGAGGAAAACTGTTACATTGATTTTTTTTCAGACTCAGAAGGATGTAGTTGCTCACTAGGAGATCAATTTCAGCTCCGAAGATGGATGAGTTTTAAAAATGACATCAGCATGGAACGCCCGCCCCCCACCCCCGCAAAATCAAATCAATAATGACTTCAGTTATTTCGTTTTGTAATTGTTTATCTACTAGTGAAATGGCTACAGCTTTTGTTCACTGAATTGCTAAAACATCTGTGTTTTATTTGGTAATTATAAACCATCGTGTGCAGCAATCAACAATCACAAAGTTTGTGGTCCACTGAACACAGATGAGGTGATAAAACATCATCGCCAACTAGAGAAACTTGCAGCGGGAGGAGAGTAATCTGCCCCCGGATAATGGATTATAGATTCAATTTATTTTCAGTGTAAACTGAGTAGACAAGGCGGGACACGAGAAGAAAATGACATCCGCACTTAATTGACCATTGGTGATGTGCAGTGATGCATGTAGACCAGCATCGAGAGCATTCAAGGCTACATCAGTGGTTAAACTTGCTGCAACGTTTCCCATCTCTTTCTTTAATATAGAGGTCTAAGGGCGGATCCAATCCTCAAACAACCAACACCTGAGTAAGCCTGAACCAGATCTGGGTTTCACACAGGGTGCGATTTGTGAAAAAAAAAAACATGCAGGAATATACATAGCGCTGTGTTGTCAATATAAAACACAGCACTTTCAAGCCGGAGAGCGGAGTTCACTTTGCAAAATACTTTCACCCAGGACGCTCGTTTTGATTGATTGATTGTTTATTTTTTTCGGTTTTCGGTTCGTTCCTCGGAAGTGTTTTAATCCAAATCATGATCTTTGTTCTAAACTTAACTAATCATTTTGGTGCCTAAACTTAACTGTCATTGCCTCATGACGCTCACTTTTTCTGACTCCACTACCACAGTGCTTGAAAGGGCCGTCATCTGGCGGTGCCTGTAGCCGGCTCACAGTGTAGTGGCTAAATACAACCAGCAACTGCTGCTCGGATTTATTGTGTTCACGTTACAGCGCTTTACTTAGCTTAAAATACTAATATGTTAGGTATAATATATGGTCTATTGGTGAAGTAGCATTGATCACTTTGAGGGGGGGATACATTTTGTCCCCACCGGGGATACAAATAATTCAGCAGAGGCAGGGATATGTAGACCAGAAAGGGGGTAATCCCACGCATCCCCCCGGCAAATTGCACCCTGGTTCCACACATCTAGTCTAGTTATATCCAGATTGGCGCTGACTTAAAATCAATATGGCACTGAGGTCTGCATCATTTTGTCTTGACATAACAGCATCAGAGAGAGTCTACATATCTGATCTGTCTGATCAAAATATAAAACCTATTTTTTAAACATTTGTCTGCTGTTCATGTGCATCACTGCCACTGAAAAAATGTTTTCAAATATCTTTAACAGAGAGACAACACCTATGATGCTGAAATTAATTCAGCTATGGGACTAGCATTGTTCAAACCCACAGGTCGATGCTTTAAATTATGTGATGACAGTAGAAAATATGACAAGCTGAATTTTGGGGAAAACACTAGAAAACATTTTTGGACGGAAATTCACGTGTGATCTCTTGTGCTGAAAGTTTAAAGAGTTTAAAATGTCTTAGGGCCTTTTCACACCTGAAAATCCAAACCGAGGTCCGGACCAAGGTTCATGTTTTGGTTAAATTGAATACATTTGATCTGGTTAGTTTTGGTTTCATACTGCAGTTGTGCAAGAGTACTAAAGAACTACACATGACACAACTACGTCCTGTCATCATCACATACGTGAGCCACGTCTCCTGATATTTGTAATTGATTGGTTTGTAGACGGGCTTCCCCGTCCTCTGGTATCCTCTCTCTGTGTCTGAGTTTTTGTGAGTGTTTTCCAGCTGATTCCTGCTCTCCCCGTGCTACAGCGGCACTTTTGTTGTTTTGTTGCTTTGAGAAGCAAGACATAGGAACTTGTTGAGACATGAGTCCTTTAAGTCTAGCTATATTTTTGAGGATAGTACAGTTTGTAGTAGGACGATTTTGCGATTCTGTAGATGTGGGTTTTGAAATTTAAAGCTTTAGTGCGTAACTTTTAGATTTTAACAAATGTCCGTTACATTCAAGCCATTGCCAAATGAGTTGCTACAAAGCTAAGACTATCAGCTCCACACAACTCTCTCTGTATTTCTCAGTATGACTATGTTCAGAAGATTGTGGCGTCCGGCGACTTTTGCGCGCAGAAACTCAAGTGAAGATAATGACGTCTTCTGAGTCCATCATGTCTTTTTAATCCTCCATGTCCTCCTTGGCTACTAGTAACTGTGTGCAGGAGGGGTGGGGGTGAGGGTGCGCGATCACAGAAGGCTTGTATCATGTGGACGCGCCGACAGTTTTGTTGTCATTACTTAGAATTCCTCATGGGGGAGACAGAAACTACGCACTATAGCTTTAAGTCTGAGTCCAAAACTACACCAAGAACTCTTGATATGGTTTGAAGTCTTAAAAATGAAGGCTTCAAGCCGAGCACTGACATCTAATTGTTCATGTTTGGCAGCAGTCAAAGATGCAAGCAGTTAATAAGTAACAGGTAAAAGCAGTTTCATTCAGAAAGCACATGAAAATTCAGTTGAAGTGGAAGTTCCAAAAGTTAAATTTTGTTCAGTTTTAATTAATAAAGTAAGTAATAGTACGTGCCCACTGCCAAGCGTCATTTCCACGCTTCCCATTCATTTCTATGGGAGCAGCCGTGCAATGCATTCTGTGAGCGTTGCAGGGACATTGGAAAAGCTGGGCTTTGAGTCGCCCGCTCTTTATCTGCATAAAGTTGAATCCAGGCAACTTTATGCAAATGAGGATCGGCCGGCCCGGCTCAACGCCTCTCAAAAACTCATGAAATCTTTTTAACTGACTGTTGTAGATCTGAAATGAAGACAGTTTCTGCAACTACATAGCCTAATTCTTGCATAAAATGTTTTCAGAAACTATTTTTGTAAAATAAGAGATCGTATTCCACACGAGCCGCTATTATGGTCCGTTTTGAAATCCAGGAGCAGACAGCCCCACATGAAGCGTTCGTCCAATCAGGTGCAGCCATAGCGATTGTAGGAGGGTGTAGCCTGTCTTCTTTGCTTGTCAGTGGTCAGTGAAGAGAAACTGATAACTGCTGGAGGCTAGCCCGATAGCGTGCAATGCTGGGAAGCGGGGTGAACCCTTCTGTGAAAAAACGCCTATATGGACACATACCATAAGAGTTGCCACCAGTTAAAGCTGCATTCGAAGTACACTACAGCAATGTAAACGGCAAAGTTTAGTTGAAGAGTAAGCAATGAGAGCAATGAAAATGTCAGTTAAAGACTAAGAGATGAAAGTGTATTGTCAGTTGATGTGTAAGTGCTAAAAGCAGTTGAAATGTCAGCATGAAGTAGAAGCGGCCAAGACAGTCGAAATGTGTGCATTGTAAGCAATCAAAGTGTCAGTTGCTATGAAAGCACTGACAGCAATGCCTGTTGAACATACAATATTTCCCATTTACACACTGAACTTTAATAAATTGTTGGAACAAGCAACTTGGTCCTTCAGTTTGGAAATAATTTTATGATTTATATGTACTGCAGTCATGCACAGAGATATATTTTGATGGTGTTGTTCTATACATGTCCTGTATGTAAGGTGTAAAGTATGTAACTTTTACAGTGTTCTGCACAGAAAAGAATGATCCAGTTGATGATGACGCTTAGACTGTGTAGAATCTGGACACTGGACATATTGGATTGTGTATAATCCGGACTTGCCTCTCCCCAGGTACATCATTCTGTCTGTCTGTCTGTCTGTCTATCTGTCTTCTCCTTTGTTGTTTTTCTTCCATTCAGCTGCTCTGCCTCTGCAAAGACAGCGGCTATCTGGATTGGCGGAGAGCTAAATTGCTCAGCGTGAGCTTGGTCACGGCTCAGCTCTCCTTGAGATAATGAAATGACAATTAATGTGAAAGCTGTTGCCATCCGCTCATTTGTTCGCTCACTAGTAGAACAGCAGCATGGGGGGATGGGGGGGGAGGAGTGGAAACTGCCCAGAAAAAGTTTTCATATTGAATAGTTGCTGAAATGATGTTGAAAATCCAAATGCATGCATATATATATATATATATATATATATATATATATATATATATAGACACATTTAAGTTGATTCCACTGCTCCCTGGCCATAGATGTGATTTAAATAAAAATTTAATTTCGGTATCAGATTACAATTGACTCCAGAACTGTCTAACTGACTGTCTACCTTTTACTGCCACTTTATTTAATAGACAAATATTACTGATAGTCTAAATTTCCATTTTCTATGGCTTTTAAAAGCCATTGCAAGTAGAGTTCAGATAGAGCTCTGAAGCTAAGTAACCCATGTAAAAAAGGTAGATCCGTTATTAACCCGGTGACACTTAAGTCAATACATTATTTACCGTAGCCAGGGGCCTACACAGCACAGAGCCACACGGAGCTCTGGCCTACTGAGATAGTCCCTGACAGAATGGCAAAGGACACATATTTTTTCTTGAAACGAAAGAGCGAAAGCAGACCCTTGGGCATCTCATAAGATGTCTCTCTAATATGTGCTGTGAAGTGGAAATTCTGGCTATACCCCAAAAACCACATAGAAAAAAAAAACATTCTATTTAATTTCTGGCTGCAGTTGTTTCCCATTATTGCATTTTCCTCTCTAAATCAATACACTTGTAGGATAAAATTGCAAATGTATAACCATTATCTCAGTAGAAGTAAGACTAGCTCATGGAATTGGAATTACATATGTGGTTTTGTGTTTTTATAAGACTTCAGGCTAGTATTTCATGTTTTTTGTCTCTCCAAACAATTAATTTAACTGACGGCAAAAGCTAGTAAAGTATGACTTGAAATTACATCATCTCTGTTATTATGCTAGTGGGGGGATGTGATAAAGCTGTGTAATCTAGTTAGCAAAGTCCCTGTTTTGCATGACTGATCAAGCAAAGCTTCTTGTGACTGCATTACAATGCAAAAGCTCAGTCAAGTACACAAAATGGAAACAGATCAAAGGGAATGCAAAGCGTGGAGCACGCTGCAGTACGGGGCGGTCCACTGTACCTGGTATTGGTTGGCTTTTGCAAGCTCCTGATTGGCTGATTCAACGTTGGATGATGTAGTCTGGATGTAATCTTCAATGCTGTCTGAGGAAACAAAGAGCAGATTGATTGTTAATGGGTCAATTTCATTCCAACAATGTGGTCAGGTGGTGTGTTATATCACACACTTCAAAAAGGCACACACTTATTTATTCATTCATTTATTGGTAAAATAAACACAAAAGTCTACTGTCATCTATTGTATGTATTCCAAAAAAAACTCCACCAAACTTCTTTTTTCACTGTTGGTTCAGTTTGATCGAATCATCATACTCATTTTCAGGGTCATACTTGTAATTTGGGTTTCTACTAGAACATGTTTACATGCTTTAATGCTCAAAAAACACATTATTTATCATACTGTCTGTCTGAATATACCTGTATTCACCCCTTGCCTGAACATCTCTGTTTTAGTGCCTGTCTCTTTAAGCACCCCCCCAAAAAAAAGCCCAGTTTGCTCCGATCGGCTTGCGAGAAAAATATAGCGCACCTTTGCAAAGGTAGTTGGTAGTAGTGGGTGGAGATACTCAAATGGGGCGCGGGATATTCTAATGAACCTGCATGTGACGTTAGCCTGGTCCTACCAGACTTAGTACATTTCATTTGTACAGAGAGTCTGGCCTCTCTCCATTGACAAGTGTTAACTTCCTTGAAGGCGGGTACTCTGTTGAAGTTTAAAACTATTGGATCTGCCCAGAGCCACTCTGGATCTGCCATAACCAATCGCTAACGTTTGGTCGTGACGTATGTCATGCGCATGTGCAACAAGAGGGGAGACCGACAACAACTATCGGCTTATATTTAGCATTAGCATCGCTAGCGTTAGCATTAGCCAACTCCCTCACCACTAACGGAGCGAGCTGGAAAATCAAACTTTTCCCGAACCCTGTGGGGAGGAGGGCCACAACATCATGGCCACCAACACAACTCAGCAAAGATTGTTCTTGCTCGGGCTTTAACTTCTGGATATTCGGCAGCGTTGCTGCCACAACGGACCAAATGGCTTCGCTCACATCTTTCTAGTGCACGTCCTCAACGTCATCGTTCTCAGCCACTCCCTCTGTTCACTGATTGGACCGCCAAATATTTGACCGGAGAAAACCTAAGAATATACCACAAACCCAGACGGAGTACTGAAGGGAAATGAAAATTGAGCGGAAGTAAGTAGGAGGGCGGAGCCAGGCTAATGTGACATAGGAAGGGGAGCCAAATCTAAATCCCATGTTTTGTTTTTCTCAACTAACAGCCCACACAAAACTAACTGGGTTGTCTTATTTCACAGTTTGTGGGTTGGCAGGCACTACCGACACTTAAATGTATGCGCACAAGCATTGAAAGGTAAGTTTCCCATGATCCTTCCAGGTGTTCCAGTGATTTAGTACTTTATTGCATTCTATAGAGAAATGGCTAAATCAAAGCAGCAGAGGCCCAGATATCCTGACTTTTAGTCTCTAGTATTAGTCAAGCTCCAAAAACCTACACTTCCTATAATGCAACTCAATTGTGTCTTTGATTGGACACCTCCTGCCAAATAACCACTCATATTTTTCTAACTCTATGTTTCTGGAGTTGTACATGTGTAGCCTCCAAGCCCAGATGACTGCTGTTAGAATTTCTTGACAAACAAGTATTAACTAGTATACATTTGTGTGTCATCTGTCTTCATGGCCTGTTGTTGTCTTCTGTTTGTAAATTATAACTCATACTAATGTCTTGCAAAGGAGTTGGCCAAACAGTTGAAAATTAGACATCTGGCTAACACTGGCACATTTATGGTAATGTTGATTAATGTGTTGATTAAAAATGAAGATGTAATGCATGTTTAAATGGTCAAAATCCCCCTCAAAAGACCAAATTTTGTTTTGAGCAATCAGACAGGGATACTTTTCTGGTGTTTGTGTAATATCATACTGTATTTTTTAGAATAATTAGTCCCCTTATAATAAATTAACAGACTGTGACCTTTTAAAAAGTTCTTGCTCTTGGCTAGAACGTGGCTCTTGATATTGGTAATCGGATATTAAGTGACATCCTCAAAACTACCAGACATTAACCTGACAACTGCACATACCTTCGTTAGCTTTACATTAATATTTGTTTGTCATTTGTCTTTTTGTGTCACAACTTGCTGAGTCATCTTAAGCTTAATCAAGGACGTAGGTTTAGTTTCAACATTTGGGGGGGGCACATTATAACCGGAGGGTCTGGGGTCCGCCCCGATAAAATGTTGAGCGTCAAACACTTCATTTCCTGCATTCTGGTGAATTTTATGCAACAATATATGATTCAAATGTATTTATTTAAGTAAAGGAAATTATTATTCTCCTTCTTTTCCTAAAACATCACAACAACAAATCTGTTAGAGAATGAGACCTTGTTGAAGCCAGAAGCTCCAAAGTTTAAATCTACATAAAAGACATGAAATCACAAATCTAACGTTTCTAAATATTGACATATTCCCTGCATCCCCCCCCCCGAAATCTTTGCCTATGAGCTTAATGGAAGGTCTGACTTTTGTTATATTGTTACAATGCACACAGCCTCGACAGCATATTATGTGACAGCCCACCAGCTCTCAGTGTTACCAAGGACTGCAGGTCTAATAGTTAACACTGGTACAACAGCAGGGCCTCTTTTAAAGGCTGTCAATATACAGAAGTTAATGGGATGAGACAGAACATGTTTAATGAACTGGATGGTCCAAAATATTTGGTATCACCACATAATTACCCACATATATTTACAACTGGCCTATAACAGTGAGAGTGCTATTGATTGTTTTGGTGTTGTGAGAGTGAAACACCAGTTCAGAGATGTGGGTAAAGACTCAGTGTTTCATGTTGTAATGGCCTCTGATAATTACTGCACCACTTGAGCGTGTTGAGAATTCCCTTTTGAACTGAACAAGAGCAGGAGGTTAGGTGAATGAATTGTGCTGATTGACTAAACGCACTTACTCTTTTGATGAGTTGAAGAAGGCGGAGCAATACATGTCCAGATCAACCCCAACTCATAAAATATTGACGCTTGGTCAGTGTCTGTCAGCGTCAGATACTGACGCAAAAACCTTCCTTTAGCGTCTGTATGGAACGCACCGGGCAGAGCAACAGCACGACCGTGGCACTATAAGATGACGTAGTATTAAGAGAGACAATGGTAGAGAGTAGTATGGAAGACCCAAAATCCACGTAAGGAGGTTGTTTGGGGGGGGGGGGGGGGGGGGGAAAACCGGGGTTCATGTCCTGTACTTGTCCCACGTGTCACTGAACCGACATTTGTAACCCCACCCACAATATTTTCCTAAACCTAACTGTCCGGTTCTTGTGCCGCATGTCAGTTAAATGTCCCGACCCATAGCATCAAAAAGTGACGCCATGAGTCCCAACCAAGCGCGTCTAAATATGACGCTAAAGCAGACTTTTTGCATCAATAACAAACGCCAAAGGCACTTGAGTGTCGCTTTTTGATGCTCACTCTCTTGCCGTATCCGGTCAGCAAAACAGCAAAAACGTCCTTCTTGCAAAGGAGCGATTCAAGTGCCGTCTTCTGTTCCTCTTTTAGATAAAAAGCCAAATCTAACTTGTTCATTGTAGCTGCCAAAGCCGTTTCAAACAACTGGTGTTCATCAGTAGCCATCTTGCAATGTTTACTAATGACTTTGACGTTGCAGCGCTGTCGTCATCTGTTTAGCTCACCTCTGGCCCGCCTATATCAGATACACCGATGTGATTGGTGCAGCTCAGCACAAGGGCATAGTTAATGAGCATCATTACTGAATGCCAAAGTGACTCGCTGAGCAAATTCAAATTGTGCTCTCGTGAGAACTCTGGACTTCCAGGGTATAAGAGAGCTTGAGGAACGTATCAAACTCTCGCTGCTCACACACGGGTTGAAGGAAACAACACTGATGTTATGCACTCTAACGTTAGTAGTAACATCGTTTCTATATAGTAGGGAAAGCGTTATGTTAATGAAGGCCGCCCAAAAAATCCTAGACTTAGAAATGGTGAAAAATTGTTCAACGGTCTAACTCCACAATTAAGAAGTACACAGTAGTAGTATTTTCTGACATGTACAATGTATTTAGAAAAAAATCACTAATTTTGCTTTACCCAGACTTTAAGAACATTAGCAGCACATCTGTTCAATTATAAGCTGACTACTAAAGGAAGCTTTAATTCCAAAAACATTTTTTTGGGCTCGAATTTCTGTGGATATTAATGGTCCCCAGATGATGATTCCTAGGGCCCTATCTTGAACTCGCAGTGTCTTTGCTAGTTTAAGACCGACGCAGTTGTCAATTTCCCGTCCAGCGCCCACGTTGTTTAAATAGAAAATCCACCTGCGCCCATCTGTGCGCCCATGGGCGTGCTGGTCTTACAGGGAGGTGTGTTCAGGTGCATTCTTGGCGTATTGCTATCTTGAGGCAGCGGAAAGTGTTCGAACCATTGACCAACAAAAACCTGGTCTAAAGTCAATAACGCAGCATTTCATTGTTATTTCAACAGCGCATTAGTAAAATGCGTTCTGAGAAAATTCATGTTCTCAAGAGGATGAACCCATTCCCTCCATGAGCTTTACTCTAGTGACACCTTAAGTCCACACTGTCAATGTTGTAACAATGATTTCTCATCCTCATAATTGTATGTATGGGTCTGATTTTGATTAATTCAAGCCCCAAAGGGAAGAAACCCTTTTAGGACGCTATAAGATTTTCAGTGCCACATTTTGGACAAATTCATTCAAACATTACAAATACCAAAATAAATACAGTAAAGTACCAGATCTGTAGTACATTGTAATATCCAATAGGAATAAGCCCCCATCCAATCCCAGAATGTTACTCACCCTGTAAAACAAAAAGAATGCACTCTTGAAATGTACAAATTAATATGTTTTTAACACCTCTTTTGTTTAGTATGTCAGAGTTTGTGTCTGCCTGCTGAGCCAACCTTATTGATTGCCTATCTCGACTCAGGCTTTAATAAAGTGTGCCCTTAGCCAGCATGAGAGGCCATAAAAGCACAAATCCTTCCTTCTTGAGCCTATTCATTTCTTTGTATTACCTGCTGCTTTTGCTACAAACGCCTCCACAGCACAATCACATATTATTCATATCCGCCACTACAGCAAGAAACCCTTCAAAAAAGACCAAAGGCAATTTCAGCGCATCTCTTTTAATAGGGGTAAGGTCCATTATCACATGGCTCTGTAATGATCAGATTGGACTTCTGCTGTGGTATAATGCCATGAACTCTGCAGTCTTCCACAGAGTCGTCTTCTATCTCCACGTTCACCCATTTGGGTGGGAGCACACTGTGTTTCTCTACCCATGTCCAAACGCCATTTCGTTCACATGCAAATGACAAAATGGCTGAAAAACTCAGTGCAGTTCATGCGTGTCTGATTATGCTGTACAAGCACGAGATGTAGCAGAATTCACAACTAGAAGAAAGAACCGAGTGTGAGGGAGAAAGGGTGGAATGTGTTTAAGTGCACAACATTTCATCTCATTCAATTCTCAGTAGTAGTTCCCTTAGTCTTTGATTCAACGTTTTCTTTATTCTCTATGTTAAAGGTCCCATGGCATGAAAATTTCTCTTTATGAGGTTTTTTAACATTAATATGAGTTCCCCCAGCCTGCCTAGGGTGCCCCAGTGGCTAGAAATGGCAATAGGTGTAAACCGAGCCCTGGGTATCCTGCTCTGCCTTTGAGAAAATGAAAGCTCAGATGGGCCGATCTGGAATCTTCCTCCTTATGAGGTCATAAGGAGGAAGGTTACCTCCCCTTTCTCTGCTTTGCCCGCCCAGAGAATTTGGCCCGCCCATGAGAAAGAGAGAGACATCATGGCTTGCAAACAAGCAAAGTGGCAGTTGGTCAAGGCCACACCCCCACCCTCCACCTTGCCCCCCCCTCTCTCCTCCTCAATAGCATTTAAAGCTACAGACACAGAAATGGCACATCCTAAGTAAAGCTCATTGTGGGACTGGCTCTAGTGGCTGTAATTCTGCACCAAGGCTGAATTCCGGGAAAGAGACTTCAGATACAGTATTAGGGGACCACTAAGGTCTATATAAAAGAGACTTCAGATACAGTATTAGGGGACCACTAAGGTCTATATAAAAGAGACTTAAGATACAGTGTTAGGGGACCACTAAGGCCTATATAAAAGCATCCAAAAAGCAGCATGTCATAGGACCTTTAAGCTTCAAGCTGCAAGGTATGTTCTAATGGCTCAATTTGTTGCTGTGACCCCGAGAGCATAATGTACTGCAACCTAAGGAAACTGAAGTTGTTTTCTTCATTTGCTTGTGTTTCGTCTATTTGTATGTGTTTCCTTAAGGTGCCGCGTGTTTGTGTAGTTTGTGCCGTGTTATATTCATTTCATTGGAAAGCATGTGGATTGTTCAAGTGTGGTGGTTCATGTAAGTATGGTCCATTTTGTTCTTGAAATCTTTAGGTTTCATTTCAAACAACACCATACAAATACCGTCAATTCTTAAATATGGTTAACAACCTTTATTTTTCATACATCAACTGCAGAGACAACCAGGCTTTTATTTATATAGACTTATATTATATTTTCAGCTGGATGTCCGTCCCCTTCCTCTTTCTTTGTGTTGGCGTTCTAAACTCTGGTGGATTTCTGAGGACTATGGTTAACTGCTCCTCAGATCTCTGCAGGGTAAATCCAGACAGCTAGCTAGACTACCTGTCCAATCTGAGTTTTCTGTTGCACGACTAAAACTACTTTTGAACGTACGCATGTTCCACCAAAACAGGCTATTTTGCAGAGGCAACGTGGCTCTGTCTTAGCACCCCCCATGACAATTGTGTGAATAAAACCAGAGCATGTTTTTCTCCAGCTCAGAATGCTGTGTGGACTAGCCAGACCCTCCTCCGCAGCACCGTAATGCGAGACTACATGGATGTAAACAACACAGGTTTTGCAAATAATGTATGGGGAAAGAAATGCATTCATCACATTTGTTAGACCTTAAGGATTCAGACAATGTATTGGTGAGAAACACTGATGTAAAAATTACGTGCACAGTTTTTTCACCCGTAAAAAAAGTTATGTCGTCATTTTTCATTTGCAATTTTAAAACTATAGTGCGTAGTTTCTGTTTCCCCCATGAATATGGGCCACCGAAAAAACACTTTGGAAAAACAAAAAGAAAACCACCACTTCTCCATTGTGTGCACCATTCATTGCCTAAATGTCAGCCATAATAATTAAGAACAGTGCATTGGGGAAAAACTTTAAAAAAGGGGAAAAAATACAGGTATTCCATTCTTGTAGAACTGTGGTGAGTCAGCCCGACTCTAAAGGGTATTTAAAGGCCATCTACATTAGCCTGATTGAAGGCTGCAGACAAAAGGACACTACAACAAAAAGGCAGCAATTAGCAAAAGTTATTGGGTCCCATTCCTTCCAAAAAGCTAATCACCCACACCTACACCCATACACACACACAGTACAGTCTTCACAATTTACAGTTTTGCACCATAAATCTGAATAAAGTGTGCATTAAGCATTTGTACCAGCACTATTTATATACAGTATTTATTAAACTACTAGTTTTATCTATTAAACTAAAATATTATTAAACCCAGCTCTTTGCTATTATCTCTTATGTCTTGCCCGTTGTCAGATATAGTCAGCTCTGCATGGCCTGGGTATGTCTACAAATATTCACTTGTACTTTAACTATTTCACCATTTTATTAACTTTTAATATTCCATCAAGATTCCCATCATGATTGAAAATGTCAGCGTTGCTTGGCTGTGTTTTGTTGCTTGCATGTCTACACGTACTGAATGTGGATACTGTTGATGTATTACAACACTCCCATCAGCGTCACATTTAGACTCGCTTGGACGGGAGTTTTGGCGTCTCTGGATCGGGATGTACGTTTAACTGACGTGCGGCACAAGAACGTGGCCAATTAGGTTTAGGAAAAAATGATGGGTGGGGTTACAAAATGTACATTTCAGTGACACGCGGGACATGAACCCCGGTCTCCTGGGTGAAAGTCCTGTGTTATTTGACCCAACCTCCCACCCAACCAACCTCCTTACTCAGATTTTTGGTCTTTCATACTTCTCTCTACCATTGTCTCTCTTAATACTACGTCATCTTACAGCGCCACAGTGGAGCTGCTGCTCTGCCCAGTGTGTTCCATACAGACGCTAAATTTTTACGTGATTTTTACGTCGGTATCTGACGCTAAGCATCAGTATTTAACGAGTTGGGAGTGAGAGCGGGTTGTGTATTACTGTACTAATGTCACGGAATGGTGTGTGGACTAGCCAGACCTTCCTCCGCAGCGCTGTGGAGATAGGTCTGGCAATTGCAAGACTAATTTTACAAAACATATTCATATGACATTAGAAATGTGCTATATATGGGCGCCTGGGTAGCTCACCTGGTAGAACGGGTGCCATATGCAGAGGCTCACCTTGACGCAGCGGCTCAGGGTTCGTGTCTGACTTGTGGCCATTTGCTGCATGTCTTCCTCCTCTCTCTCTCCCCCCTTTCCTTTCTATTAAAGGCTAAAATGCCCCAAAAATACCTTTAAAAAAGTTCTGGAGCGTCATTCCAGTGCATTCTGACAGCACTTCACCCCTGTACAATATCTTCAGAAATAAATGGAAATATACCAACTTCATGACATCCAATTTTTTTATATATGATGTCTTTTCTTGTTTTGCTGTATTCGGGACATTTGTGGGCGTCAACCTCTATGAAAATGTAGCGACCAGGTGCCAGATCGTAAGCACGCAATCAAGCGGGAGCTACGAAAATGGCAGCCACAGTGGCAAAAAAAAAAAAAAAACACAAACATAGTGAGGTGAAACTATGACAGATGGACAAAGCTTGTTCCAAAACCAGAGTGAATCTGGGGTTGAATTTCACCTGCAGGCAAGCACTAAATTCTACTCGTTCTGCCTTTACGCCAGGACCCACCAACTACATATTGTATGAAATTGAGTTGCATATTAAACTGGGCCTACAATAACGTAGAGGGTGGCCATTTTGTGGTGCACACAACACTAAGCTATTAAAATAATTGACATATGTATATGTCAACAATTTGTTTTAATGTTAAACATAAATAAAGCACAGTGAATCATTAAGCTTAACTGTACCTGTGGATGGCTACCTAAGTACAGGCCGATAAGCCTTTCATCAATGTTTTGTTAATTTTATCTTCATATATTCATCTTTATTTATATTTACCTTTGCTAATAATATGTTGGACTCATGTTTATGTATATTCTCGGACATTTAGAACTTTTTTTTTTAAATGATTAAACAATAACTTGACCCCCCCCCCCCCGCATAACTCTGAGCATCCCCTGTTGAAGATCTCTGCCTTTACGCCTAAAAAGTTAAATTAGCCTACCACTTAATTATTTGGTTAAGTTGGCCAAAAAACAAACGTAAATGAACTGACTCTTCTCCAGCCACAGGTTAAAGTGTTTTGCAGCACTGAACAGCTTGTGACAATCACCTCAATTTAGAAAGTCACCTGCCTATCAGACCCTTGACTTCTACTCAGAATCGATCCACAACAATATTTTTCAAGTATGTATGGTTGGTTGACATTTGTAAGTAACAATTCTCTTGAGAATGTTCATGATGGAGCCAGACATAGCAGATGGCAGATTTGTGACCCAGCAGCAAAGTCTCTATATCTGCCTGTGCGCTACGTTTAGTTGTTTTTTGGTCTAAGTCTAAATCATTGCAGGGTGCGGAGAGCCGTTTACAGATATCAGCATGTCTAAATGGATTTTCTCTAACAGTCCAATGTTTATATACACCCAGAGCATTTTGCGAGGTAGAGGTTACAAAGTTACTTTTGCCCAGCAGAATTTTCAAGCTCATGTTGTTATTAATCAAGCATATCAAATTGAAACATGACCACAAAGGTTATCTTTGCTAATTAAGTCAGGGACAACAATGTGAACAACATTTAACACACACACACACACACACACACACACACACACACACACACACACACACACACACACACACACACACACACTCACACACACCTTACCTATGGCGTCGCCTTGTTCATGGACCATACTGGCCAGATCCTTCATGATTTGACTGACGTCCAGCATATCTCTCTGTGGAGAAAACACAGAGTATATACTCATGTTACACCGCAATTCAACTCAGTGTCTGACATCAGTCCTGGCACTGATTGGCTGAGAACACATAATAGATATAGGAAACCCAAAAACCCCTGACTTGTTAATATGGTTAATGGTCTTGCCATTAGCACTTAGAAATTTTACTTGAATTTTATCACATTTATTTCCTGGGTATTAAAACATTTGCAAAGTGTTTCGTCGTGTGTCCAAATATGAATTTGGGTTCTTCCCTGGGTGTCGACTTTGATGTGTGATAGCTAATTAGGCTAATAAGCTATTAAATGAGAACTCCACCGATTTAGCATTTCTCTCCTGTAACATTGTCAGAATCACAATGGACAATTTAAAACAAAATCAAAGTTGGTGCATCCGAACCGAGATTTTTTTTATTCCATGCATTATTTCTCATTGTCAAAACCTAGCCTGCAATACCCACAATGCAACTTGAATGTTTACAGTCGCAAGTGGGTGCAAATAGACATAAAAAAATCACCCAAGGTTGCCTGAACTAAGACAAAGATGTATCCTCCGAGTTTAAAATGTTTCAATTTGAGCAACAAAAGTCACTAATACCGGGGCCTTAATCAAGCCCTATGTAGCGTAACATACAGACACAACATAACAAAAAGAACTGGACCTCCTCATCAACTCGTCTGAGGCCACACTCTGCCAGTGGTAGCCTGGGTAAACCCTGACAAACTTCCGGCAAATTTGAGATTTGCTCTGCAAGTCAGTCTGGCGAAGAGCCCATTCAAACCCATTTCCAATGTCCCCAAAATCGAGGCACCAATCACAACCGCTGAGGCGGACTTTACACCAATCACAACCGTTGAGGCGGGCTTTACGCAACGACGATAGCGCAGCGACAGCGAGCGGCTTTTTGTTTACATTCAACATGACGGCTACCGAAGCGCACCCGGATTGTTGGTCTGATTGGTTGGACTATCCAATACGCCCAGAGGCATTTGAGCGGCGTCCGTTGGTGACGCCCCTTTGGAAATGAACTGTCAATGAACCTTCCCCAGACCCTTCTCAGTTACAACACTTACTCAAGTACTCTACTTAAGTACAAAGGTTGAGGTACTTGTACTTTACTTGAGTCTTTTCTTTTCACTTTCTACTTCTACTCCGTTACATTTCAGAGAGAAATATTGTAGTTTTTACTCCACTACATTCATCTGATAGCTTTAGTTACTTAAACTAAAATTAAGATAAAAAAAAAAAACACAAACAAAAGTTTATATTTATCCTATGTTTTATTATAAATGAAACTAGCCAACAATATAACGGCCTACAAGTCCAGCTGAAATGATTAGACCATTAAACACACAACTGTTGGGATCCTTTACACTTTTTTTTTTCTGCATTGAGTAATTTTACTTTTAATACTTTAAGTAAATTTTCCTGATGATACCTACATACTTTTACCTAAGTAACATTTTTAATGCTGGACTTTTAGTGGTATTAGTACTTTTACTTAAGTAAAGGATCTGAATACTTCTTCCACCACTGCACTCTGCACACATAAAATCAGTTTGTACATTGCTAGCTAGCTTACAGCATGTGTACAGACAGTATTGGCTGTTTGGGGCAAATACAAATACAAATCTTTATGATGTTGAACAATACCACCATTAGAATTATTACATGACTGTTACGATTAGGGAAATGGCAGTGGTGAGCTTGAGGATTTAATAAAATAAAAAGTGATACAACAAAAAGGATTCCTGAAGAAAGCAGGCAAAAATGGTATCAAAAACTGTTGAACCGAAAGACCAGGCATCCAAAACAAACTGGCACACCGAGACAATGGGGGTAAACTTACACACACAATGATCTGACAACAGACAAAGACAACACAGAGACTAAATACACAAGGTAACGAGGGCTCAGGAACAGGTGAAACACATCAGGGTGGGGCAGACAATCACAGAGGCGGGAAAACACAAGGCAGGAAGTAAAACAAGACATGACAAGGGAGAAAACAGACTACAAAATAAAACAGGAAACTGAAGCATAAAACATACACAAGGATGAAAACAGGGTAAAACGCAACAGAGAACAAAAGAGACAGTAAACAACAAGGAAACGGGGGATGATTTAACACAATAAAACAGGAAAAACTATAACAGAAAATCGCAACCATGACAATGACTGTATATTTAGCTGAATTTGTTTACTATAGAAGCGTAAAGTGTGTCCTCTGTTGTTGTGCCTTGTCAGTTGCTATGTTTCCATCCACATGTCAATCGAATTATCTGAAGTTCGCTAAAAACAGTAATGCGAATAAAGCTGGTGAAAGTGTGTTTCCATAAAACGGCTTTAAAGCGAATAAAATCCTGTTGCGTAATGACGTCACATGCTGTTTTGCGATCAAATTGGTATATTGAATAGATTTGAGGCATTTTATGGTGTTTCCATTCATTTTCACACTAAATAGCACAACATTCAATCTTACATTTGTGAACAAAGTTTGCTTGCTAAAATGGATCGTGCCGTCAACCTACAAATGAATCATATTGCACAAGTTGTTATAGTTCTTATGTACCAGCTGATAGTGACATATCAAGCTATAAGACAACAACGACGCTATCAAAACATTGCTATGATGATGCAGATTCACGTAAATGCCAGATGACAAAGATTTTTGCTGTCTAAAATAGCTGTTATATTTCGTTCGTAAATTAAATTTCATACAGTAAGTCCCTCATCTCCTCGTTCATCCACTTGTCTTGTCATCTGTCTTTGGTGACACCCGGCGTGGCTGCGAAGAAAACGGAAATACGTGGATACGTCTTCGTTTTACGGCCCGTTGCTACCATAAAATGACCTAAAACGAAATCGCATTTCATTATATATTCAGTAAATAACATTTCCGTCAGCGTTTATCGCATAAGCCGTTTACCGATTAAAAGAATATCGATGAGGTGGAACGTACAAACTTTGTGTCGATATTTATTAAATTGAATTTTACTGTTTCCATTAGGCATTTTTCATTCAATATTACTTTATTCGCATAAAAATGTGTAGATGGAAACATGGCTAGTGACTTTGTTTGTTTGTTAATTTGACTGACACAACGCTTCCATTGCTGAATGTCGTGTTTGGTGACCACAGGATTGGTTTGGTTTGCCGTGTGTGAGCTGACAGGGATGAGAATCAGCAGCTACAACTCTGAGGCCATGGAACAAAAAAAATGGTGAATTGCCTTTTTTAGACGGAAAATGTTTACATTATCAGTTATTGTGGCGACTGTATTCTTGATCAATCAGTTCATTGTTCCTGTTTATTAGTTGTCTGCAAATATTGAAAAATGCCCATCACAGTTTTCCAGAACCCAAATGTCTTGTTTTTTTCTGATCAATAGTCCAAAACCCAATGATATTCAGTTTACTCATGGTGGATGACAAAGAACCTTTGCTATCTGTGCATAAAATGACAACAGTTCTGGTCATCTGCTTAATAATAGTGGCATCGAATAGATTTCCTTTATTAAACCCCACTGGTTTTTGATTGTTATTTGATGTCTTATTACAAGACCACAGATGTGCACATGCATTTGTAAAATAAAATCAAAATTGAGTTCCCTTTCCCTGTATAATTGAAAAATTTTGACTTGGGTTTTATCCTATATGGCGTGTGCTTGGCTTGACTTAACGTAAAAAAAAAAAGCAATTTGAAGTTTTTGTTCAATTATTTCTCTGTAAGGGCACAGAGCAAACTAGTGCAGCTATGGTTAACCACAGCAAATTCTCTGCAGTCCTTAAGCTTTGTATATGCTCTTAATGTTTCAGCTCAAAGCAATATGAAAGCTTATAAAACCTCTGTCTATCTCGTGCTCACAGGTCCCCCCTTTCCTCCATTATGGCTCCATGCAATCACAGCTGCGTTTGTGTAGCCTAACCCACTGGGCCATTCATCACAGGTGGCAGAGATTGCTGTGGAAACTGGCAGCCATCCTGCCACTTGGCAAAAACCATTTGAATCAAGCCAAAAATTCCCCCTGGCTGGAAAACCTTGTGATGCTAAAGACTGTTTTGTATTTATCTTTGGGCAACCCTGTCTATCATGCTGTAATAGAATAACAAATGTATTTTACCTGGCAAAGTATTGGGCAATCAGGGCTCATTTCATCATAACGACATGAACAGTGTGTAACCAATTTAGCAAATAGTGTGTGGAAGTGAATGGCAGCGAGAGAGAGACACACACACACACACACACACACACACACACACACAGGGAGAAGGCAGAGATGTGATAGGTTGGGACCCCTGCCTGAGGGCTGAGTGGGTGGCCAGGCTTCGGGCCAAGACTGTGCCCTTTTCCATATTTCATGGGCTTTAAATTCTGCTCATCTAGCAGCCACTGGATACTGGCACTGGGCTGGGAACCAGGACCGGAGATTGTTCTATCACATTTCGAACAACAGGTTTACTAGAGGAGATTTTCTTATCACCCAGGGCAAGTATATTAGCACTGCTCAGAGATAGTTTCTGCTTCAGTTCCTGTGGGGACCTGATCCGGTATAGGGAAGGTAGTCAGAGTCAAGGGTTGCTTTCACACCTTTAGTTTGGTCCACTTGGTCCGGACTAAAGAAAAGAGTACAGTGGCCTGTCATTGCACTCTGTTCAGTCTTCACACTAGGGATACAACGATTATCGGCTCTGGACGATTCTCGGCCCGTTTTTTGGCAGTTTGCAGATTATCTGTATCGGCGTTTTATTTGCCTGATAACCGATAAAGTTAATTAATTAAAAAGTGCGCTACTTTGCCTCGGCTACAGCTCTGTGTCTGTCCCTCTGCTTCGGTTTCACTCACCACTGAGTCTGACTTAATGTCCCCCCCACAACACTATCTGACTCTCTTTCACTGGGGATTATGTTGAATGTTTCTAATTTATTAAATAATTGCTTAAGGCGTTCAAACAAAGTTTTGTGTTGGAATTTGTAACATTCCGAAATCTAAATTTTTACTTAAATATTTTAATTTTCACTGTAAATGCACAGCAGGTCCAAATATCGGTTATCGGTTTTATTAACTATTACTGTAATAATCGGTATCGGCCTTTAAAAACCAGCATCGGTTGATCCCTACTTCACACATGGCGTGTCCCAAATCCATACCACACGTCACCAAAGTGACCAAATAAACTATATTCAACCCAGAGAGTATGCATTATAAATATGGCCGATCTTTGAGTGCGCTGTTGATGGATATAATCTTCCCACAATGCAATGCAGAGCCAGAGGAGCTACTTAAAGCTGGGAAATGGTATAGTTTGTGGACAACAAAAACTAGCAATCAATCTAAAAGACATTTTTATGTCTGTTTTCTTATAAGTTTGGTTTTTATTGGTTATTTGATGCTATAAAAACAGGGCAAAACATTGTGATTGAGGGGGGCAATAAAATAAAAAAAGCAACAGAGATGATTTCTAGTCCCTCCCTCTTCAGTCAGCCAGCCAGCCAACTTAAGCCAATGTAAGCTTTGGACAGATCATAGGATTTCCCAAACAAGAATAACTACCGCACATATAAACACAAAACTGCTTTGCTAGCTCAATGTTGTTGTAACTTAGATATCTGCTGAAAAAAAAATATTTTTCCATCGACAGATTTTTAGCCCCACATTTAGCAAGCAATGGTGGAGTAATATTTGCAGCGATAGGCATGGCGTGCTCAAACGGCTCTGGGTGTGCCGTCATGCTGATTTCAGCACGTTCTGAATGTCTAGTTGACCAATCAGATTGACTGGTCAGATCTACTTGTTTGTATAATGTCCCAAATTTACTATTACACAATCCTGCATTATCACCACAAACAAAACCGCATCAGTGTTTGCTTGGAAACGGACCGACAGGGACCGACATTCCCAGGTGGTGTTTGGTGCTGCTGTTTTGGTCCGAGTTCAAATAACATCTTTCACTCCAGCATTGATGAACCAAACCTAATGGTTAAACACAACAGAGTTTGCTTGAAGTGTACCAAACAGGGCAGGTGTGAAAGCACCCTAGGATGTCTGGTAAATGTTTCCATAAGACACAAATGTGTTGATTTCTTCATAAGGAAGGCTCCTTACTAAGTGAGGTGAGCTAAATTGGTGACCATAATAGAGCTGGTGAAGTTATCTAAATGCCAAAAGGTCATGCCATTTCCTATTTTTCAAGCCAAAGAAATAGGACAATCCTTAATGGGGGGGGAAATGGAAAAATGTTGTTCCATTATTCCTGGCTCCAGCTATAGACATCTTACAATGTCATGGTCAATAATGTCACATCACATTGTACACAGCGTAAATACAAGCAGCAGTGGGGGAAACCATTCGCGTCAGCCTCTCAATGTCATTCTGAGTTGGAGATACCAGGAAGTTCTGAAACTACAGTATCACCCACTTGGTTTAAAGAACTACAGAAGTACAGAAGTGTCAACAAAGGGGTTTAAAAATGCATCTAAAAATGCATACATCTAAATAAAAAACAATGTTAACACAAATACAATTGATTCAGGTAATTTGATAGGAGCTGCGCATTTGTGTCTGGTTTCACTTTAATTTGTAACAAATTGTTACAAATATGGAACATGATATAAAAAAACTGCTAATTTAGGATATAATATCGGAATAATGAATGAATGTGTTTTCCCATTGTCCAATTTTGGGGACTGAGTACCCCAGGGCGCTCATGTGAGGGGGTCCAAAAAGAATGCTAGAATGAATAGCTGTGGATGCGGGAAGGGGCCCATAGATAATGCCTTTCTACAGGGCCCAGAATTTGGTGCTGCTACTCTGCTTTTTTATCTTTACAAATGTCACGTTCAATGTAACTAGAAGTGAAGTAACATCTAATTTGAACCCAAACCACAAACCTTTCCTAAACTTAACTAAGTAGATTTGGTGCCTTAACATAACCAAACTGTGACCATTTCACAATGTTAACGTGTTTAAATTTGTGACCTTATGTTCAAAACCCCAGCCAGCGTTCTCTGGTTTAGATATGAGGTCGTATTTCCGCCACCGCTAGGGGCACTACTTTATGATATGCTTTAGAGGTTAGGAACAAACAACCTATATCGACTTGTTTGGCATGAATGCAGCATTAGTGATAGCTGAATGTTCTGCTGAATTTTCTCAGCACTGTAAGGAATTCTCCGTCACATCTTTCCTTCAGCACATCATGTTTTCATCATAGTCAAGGAAAATTGGCAAGAAAAGGTAAAAGGACATTATTTGTGAATGATTCACCCTGAGCCTGCAGCAGCTCCAAGGGGCAGTGCACTACAGCTGGCCCTGAACTGCATGCAAACAATGAACTTCCTGTTCGGGGAACAATAAAGTGCCACAGCACGCTTGTTGCGTTCCACAAATCATAATAGTCAAACATAATCTCAGTGCTGACGCTCCCCTCTGCTGGTCCTCCGATGCCTCCTGTCAATCCTGCTGCTGTTGTTATTGTGTGTGACTGATGAAAAGAACAAAAAATTAATGGCTCCAAGGGTTTGTATATTTTCATGAGACTAAAATGTCAGACAGCGATTCAGACATCTGTTCTATCTGACACTGGGGCCGCTGCAGAGACAGCAAAAACACAATTAAACTTGAGGCCAAGATTTAACAAAAAAAAACCAAAATCACAAGCACAAGAGGCAGCATCTGATTGGCACCTCAGTCACCAGCGCTGCAATCCTCGCATTTCTCCAGTCATAAGGATCTGTCTGATACTGGTTGATATGAACACTTGTGGGAGAGACTGCAGCTCGATCCAAAGCTTTGCAACCTGCAAATTGTCTGATAGATGATGGGCAAAAAATGGAAAAGTGACTTCGCCTTCCTGTAGTTTTCATGCTCATGTTAACTCAAGATTGTCCGATTCATCAGTTGCAAACTCAATGAGAATTTTCTGTGTGTTTACTTTATTCTTCTTGTGTCTTGGAAACCATATATTCTTCTTTTAAAGCCAAATTTGCTGTGCACAGTTTGATACCTTACAAGGTATCAGCACAATTAAATGAAGATGATTAACAATCCAAGACATGACGGCGAGCAGCAGGGATTAGAGAAAGTGCCATATACAGAGCATGATTCTCCCAGCAAGAGTTTCATGCAAAGATTGCGGTTTATAGAGGCCAGAAGCATGCATGCTAATATGTCATTCAGTCTTACAGTGCAGAGTGGTGGTGAGCATGCGTGGAGGTCTCCTCTTGTGCCTGCAGAGGGAAGTGTGGCACAGCAGAGCCTCCTATCAGCCTCTTCCTGGTGAACCAGCGTCAGTAAGAGCTGATTAAGTATGCAAGACAGCCACGGGGAGGAAAAGCGCTGATAGACAACGCGACCCTAAAGAGGCGTCTGGGAGATTTAAGGCGTTTTCACACCTTGTTCAAGTTACTTTGAACTCTGAAGTGCTCTCTCCCACGTAGTTTGCTTCTTTTGGCCAAATGAGAGCACAGCAATCAGAGCGAGACCTCGCTGAGAGAGAAGTCTCTCAGTACATTTCCGAACCAAATTGACACCTCCTCTGGACTCTGAACGTGATCTGACTGTGATCAAACTACAGAAAGCATCACATGCTGTCTGTTCATGTGACTACATTCATTCACATAAATTAAGAGTTTACATGGTTTCTCAACCTTCTCCTGACTACCGCCCTATTTTAAGGTCCTAAAAATGTTAATGAACCAAGCAGTTAGAGAGTTTTTTTCCCTCCATTTCTTTAAAGGGTTTTTCGATCTGGACCCTATTACCTATGTTTTTGTGTCTAAGTGACTGATGAGAACAACAATCTTTGACATTGGTCCAGTATTAAGCAAGAACGCAGGCAGCAGCGAAAACAAGCAACAATGTAACGTTGATGGGCAATTGTGCACCTTCAGTTTCCATCCACTAAAAGTGCTCGTTTTGCCACTGACAGGCTCAGATTATTATTCTAGTGTCTGACTACATTATGGAAAGGATCCCTACAGAGATAGTTTTTTTGTTAAAGAGTAAGATCCTTTTTGTTTAACATGAAACAGCCCCGAAATCACAATCAACAAACTCACCAGACTCCATTAAAGTAAACATTTATTTCGTAAAACACTCAAAATTATCCTTGTACTGTTGCAACAACCACATTACCTTGCTGTAGATCAATAAAAGTGTATCGTATGAAATGGCAATCACTGATGGGGATTTCCTGGAATTGTCTTTACTTTTCAGATTTTTGATTTTGATTTTTTCAGAAAACATGACCCTGACATTACCTTATAGTTTGCCTATTATCATATTATTACTTTTCTGTTACCCTCTAGACATTGCCATTGTTATTATGAGCTATAACCTGGTTGTTGCCTTTAAAATTACCATTGTATTACCCACTTGTTACACCATATAAACACCCTATTACCTTGTAATTACTGAGCTATAATGTGCTACCGCAGTCTTTATGGCATTATTTTTGCTCCACACTGACGTAGTGTAATTGAGTAAACGTTTGATCGTTCCCAAGTGGATACAAGCACCAAATTTGGTGTGGTTATTCCTCTGGGGCCAATAATTTGAAAAATAACGTTAGCCACTTGATTTTTCAAAATGGCTGCCATTTTCCAAGATGGCCGCCATTTCCGGCATTGGAAAACATGTATCTTGCCACATAATTTTACTCATGGGACATATTTCAAGGTTTTTTACCTTTGAATCCTATGTTTTTGACTACGAGGATGTCACATACATATGTATTTTGTGTTTTGAGAGTGTTTTTGTGGTATGTAGAGTAAATGTGAACGCTTTACAAGCTTTTTATCTACTCCTCCTGCTTCGCTGGATCTGTCGTACATCATGAACACAAACTTTTCTAAAATCTTTAGGTCGCTGTCATCCATTCTTGGAGGGTTGTGGCTGAGCTGGCTGAAGATTTCAGAGGCTTTGTCCACTATATTCCATGTTTGCCAAGCAATCTTCTTCCCTTTGCCACAGAAGGCTGAAACAACATCACAGCCAGTGAATGCATGAAAGAAGAGAATACCACTGCTCTTCTCCCTTCCAATACTGCCCTACAAAGGCAAAAGACCTTAACTCGCTAGAGTGTGAAACTGAGAAAAATGACTTTAAAGTTTCTGTTTTGTCCAGACAAAAGTATTATAGGTAGGACTCCCAAAATTTGACAACTAGTTGCTATAATGAAGAAATGTTTGTATGCAAAAAAATCTTGAGCTCAAAATTGACCTTTGACCCTTGTTTGGCAGTTACTGTACTCTGCCTTTGTATCATGTGCCAAAAACAAGGAGTCGTGCAAAGGCAAAAGGCAGTAACTGACATATAATCAATATTTGCTTGCTGTTCACCATACTTACATCCATTATAAGAACACCTAACCAAGGTCTAGTCATCATGGTATTAGTTTTAATTATATAGAAGACCTTTGGTTGTTCCTATTTAGTGCTATAATGATCAGGATAGTGCAGCAACACTAACAGTTAAACAGTATGACAGATAAGTTACTTTGCAGTACAGTATACAATATGAATAAATACAATAAATATTTTCTCAATAAAGAATTTAATTATAATTGAATACAAAGGTATATTTATTGTTTAACGATAAATATATTATGTTTAACTTGTTTTTTTTTTTTGCAAGGCACTGTATCCGTGTCATATTCTCATTAGGGGCTGAGCCCCCCTACAGGTCTGATCCTAGAACCGCCCCTGGTTAAGGGTTAAGGGCCACCCAACTGCTCATGATGCACAGTCAACAAATTCAACTTGGATTACTACTTTTTAACTCTGAGATAACATAGACAGAGTTGACCGACCATTTAGGTTAGCCTACTTTGTACGGACGTTAGTGATAACTAGCTGCTATTATGGATTTGTGTACGATCTGACATGAACACCTGCAAGAAGGAAATACAAACACGTATGGATTGTTGTGGATACAGCAGATGACGTGCATTGCTATGGATTATATCTTCCATGGATTATATCGGATTGCATGGAAAGGTAGGATGCCTGTGTATTTAATAATTGGTTTTCGGCGTCTGATGTGAGGCTCCGCCAAGTGAGGAGGTGTGTCAGCATCACCGTTAGCGCTACGTGACACAGATTAAATTTAGCTAGCTCCGGGCTGTCACTGACGTTGACAGATCTGAACCATCGCCACTTTATTTCAAAGATGTGTCGTTTGTATGTTACGTGGTTTGGTGATAATTAAAAGCGGCAAACTTTGACAGTATGACAAAGCCAGAGTACAGTAACATCACGGCGGCACAGTAACATCTTTCTTGATGCCTGGCTAAACAAAGTCAGAACACCGTAACTCAACTTCAGCGTGCCGGAACAAAGGCAAAGAGCCGTAACGGCTGTTACGGCGTTCTGCTGTGGTTTCTCGTATCGTTTTGGATGTTACAGTTGTCATAGCCCTTTATTTTCTCGTTAAAACAATCAAATTGACTCACGATATTTATTCACATGATAAAGGAGGTCTCAAATAACCCAAAAATGACATTAACTCATTTTTGACCAAACATGATGTTACGGCGTTTTGCCTTTGTAGGGCAGAATACATTGATAGAGGTCATGTACAGGAATCCATCTTAGGTTCATTCCTTGGCCAAAAGCGAGCCAAAATTGTTGCAGACCAATGTCCTGAAGAACTGGTAGAACACTGACTGCTATATCAAGAACATCTGTGTCACTGGCTTTGACCATGAGGTTTTTGCTGCCATTTTTGGCTGCATGTTTAGCGTGGACAAAGATCCTAGTGTCAGCTTCCTCATGACTACATGGACTTACATCATCTAGGTTGATGGAGTGGTTGCTGGCAGCTTGATCCTCTTTGGTCACTATAACCACATTTGGTGTTAAAGTTTCTGCAATTCTGTCAGCGAGGAAGTGGAACAGCTCAGTTTTATTCCCGTCATCTCTGAGAAAGTTCGCCAGTTTGTGGGTATTTTGCCATTGCTGGTCCCTTTGTGTCTGGCTTCATGTCCTCTTTTTGACCTAGCTTCTGCCTTCAAACTTGATTGTTGGTAGATGTCGAAGACTATGTCTGTTCTTTTGTATTTCACAGAGTATGCCTCTATTTTGGGGAGAACCTCAAATGCAGCGTAGTGGTCAAATGTTTTTGAGCTCCGTGGTGGCAAACTGTTCACCAGTGCTGAGCCATCAGTAACGATGGTTTCTGCTTCTGGTTCAGTGTCAGGGGTTTTGACAAGAGACTCAAGGATGGCAGCCAGCTGAGATTTCTGTCCATTGTGGAGCTTCCCAACATCACTCAGGGCAGCAGGGAATGGCTGATTCTCATGTCTAAAGAACTCCTTCAGATCACACTATCTGCTCTAGCATGAGATAAACAGTTTGGAGAAGAGCTGGCAGTCCTCCAGCACCTTTTTCTTCAAAGAATTGACAGAGGCTTGAAGAAGTTCATGCGGTTCTTCTTGATTGGCTCAGAAAGTTTGGGTTATTCTTCTTCAAGTCCTTTCATGATCTGTTGGAACTGGGTTTTGCCTCTCTCACAGTGCGTATGAATCAATGCAGCTGCACTTGGGTTTGCAATATCCTTTGTGTCTAGTGAAAACAGATCATGGCTCTCTTCCTTGAAAGGATTGCCCATATCTTTCAAGACACTGGTTTTCTAGTTGACTTTATCAATTTATCAAGACGCAACACTTGAGCTTGTTTGGTCTGCTCATGGTGGCTGGTTTGATCTGTACCTTATTTGGCTCCAGATGCTGCATCGTACTGCAGCTGACTTCAGGACTAGCTACCATCCACCTTCTTAGGGCTGATGGATCTTCAGTCAGACCTATTGCACCCCCACTTCCCTTGATGACAGCATTGGCCTGTTCATGAGCTTGGTCTATGGCCATTGCAGAGAACTCTCTGCTTGATTTGAACACATTTTCTGTCTAGAGGCCTTCATTTATGTTGTGTGTGGTATCATTGTAATCGTTGACCATCAAAACACGGGGGTAGACATCATCCTTTATGCATTTGAATGTTTTGTTCAGGACATATCATGCAAAATACATAATTAGGCTATGGCGGAAAGTAAAATGGCAGCCGCGACTGACATGACGTTTTTTTTTGCGATGGCTAACGTACCTTTTTAAAAGAGCACTACCCACTGCGTAATTGTGCCATTTTTGGTGCTTGTATCCACATGTGAACGATTGAGAACAGTGGAACATGCGCTGTATTGTGTTCTGGAAAGTACATTGTTGTGTATCTCAGGTGTAGACGGTTTAGGGAGCACATCACTTGACTGCCATGTCAACTGTGTTTGACTGTGCTCAGTGACGTATCCACTCTTCTTAGGCAAGATTAGTCATCATTCGCTGTCAACACTTTTCATTTCAAGTCCCTTCTGTTGCCACTGCATACTGGCAAATCCATAGCCCACCATGGAGGAACAATTTTTTCACTACGTGCTGAGCAGCTCAATACAACTCTGTGTTCCAACCAGTCACATGCTATCTGTGTTATAAAATCCCTCCATCATATTACATTTAAAGGTTACCTCAACTCTCCTGCACCTTAAGCATTTAATTACATACTGTAATTACATTCCCTATGTGGTATTTCTGTGCTTCAGTGAGAAGACCTTCTGCCATTGCTATTTCATTTAAAGAGAAACATGAAAGCATTTCTTGTTAACATGTTTCAGTGGAAGTCCACATACTTAATTGTGTTCTATACTGCATGTGCTGGATAATTATTCGGAAAACTGACACATGGGCAGACCTCTAGCCTCTGTTATGTCTCATAATGTTCTTTACTTCCATATGACAGATGTCTTCTTCTATCTGAATTAATTTAAACTCATTCACATACAATCAAGTACCAAGTACCCCTAACTAATAACTAGTAACAATTAAGAAAAATGTTCTTGTCAGATTACATTTTTATTTAGCCTGCCAAGTGCTTCAATAGTAAAATGGTTGGTTCATTGACATTTATGAAAACATGTCTTTAATGGTATCAAGCCATGCAGATAGTTATGGTTTTATTTGCCAAAATTTTGAAAGATTTCGACCTCTAAGATTTCTGCAGCCACCTAAATACAGACCGCCACTAATTGTTATAACTTTTTGAATTATATGCAATACCATAAAGTTGTGTGTGCAACATTTTCATCGCATTATAGCCACACATTATTAACATTAATAACATTTTATTACCATGTATTAACAAATACATAACATTTGTGATCATTAAGACATTTCATCATTCTAATTATTGTATTATGGCCATTTCTATCTATAGCTCATTTTAGCTTCAGACATAATAATGATAATGTCGCCCGAAAAATGAGTTTGGAAGACTATAGACATTGCTGCTTTGAATGGAAAATGTTGAGATAGAACTTTTTTACTCCTTGATGGGTGTAGATGAATTATCAAGAATATATTTAGAAAAATTGGTTGGAATCTTGTATGTTTCCTACTTCATTTATTTGGCTCTTGTAAATTTCTGCATCCACTAATAGTTCATATTGTGTTTAGTAAAAACTGTATTAGACAGATGATTAACATGCTGTTTTGTACATGTATCTATGGTGATGTATTCGTTCCATGACTGATCAATGGACTGTATAAAAGGAAACTTTGGTGAATAAAGCAAACTTGCACCTCGCTATGCGTGCGTTCAAAGTTTTTTAATAAATTATAGTCAGTTAAAGGACAAATCTGGCGTAAAATTAACCTAGAGGTTAATAACACATGATTACCGAGTCGACCATTCTCTGGGATTTGTTTTCATGCTAATCAAATGTGTCCAGTTTTAGTGCAAACCGCTAATTAGCTTATAATGCTAGTCGTCGTGGCAAGGGTAAAGTAAAAAGAAATCTCTATTTCTATACCACTAACAAGGCTCAAAATATCACCACACTTCCACGGTAGCGTAATGAGGGTCCCTACATGTAAACCAAAGCATTGAGAACTTGTGTTTCCCAAGATGGCGCCTGCCTGTATACGTGAACGGTACCGTCTTTATAAACTATCTTTTTAATAAACTGTCTGTACACTTACAAAGTTCTCAATGCTTCGGTTAACATGTAGGGACCCTCATTATGCTACCGTGGAAGTGTGGTGCTATTTTGAGCCTTATTAGTGGTATAGAAATAGTGATTTCTTTTTACTTTACCAGTGCCCCAATGAGCGTTATAAGCTAATTAGCGGTTTGCGCTAAAACTGGTCACATTCAATTAGCATGAAAACAATCCCAGAGAACGGTCGACTCGGTACACATGTGTTATTAACCCCTAGGTTCATTTTGCTGTTATGCGTCTGTTAACATTAGTTTTTATGTCACATTGCTATTTCATGTTGTTATGACAGTTTAGTCTGGGAAAACTTTCACTGAGAACTAAATGTAGCTCAGCGGAAATTCTGTCAGGGAGACTTCAATTACGTTGTCTCTCTTCTCTTTAACTGATCAGATGGTAGTTGGGTGTTATGTTTCTGTATACTAATCAGAATCGGGCACGTACGTTCAAGCCAATCACAGCATGACTACCATGTTTTAAATCTGTTCTCTCTCTCCTGCTTATGTCAGTTGTATTTTCAGACGAGAGTGCGAGTGCGACTAGTAGTTGTTGGCTTATGGCATTAGTGTTTTTCTGTGTTGCGCCTGGTACGGCGTGTGTGTCATTTCAGGTTAAGAGCACATTTCAATTCACCTTTTCCGGCCGTGTCTC
The DNA here is from genome assembly GCF_008315115.2 of Sander lucioperca. Taxonomy (NCBI): domain Eukaryota; kingdom Metazoa; phylum Chordata; class Actinopteri; order Perciformes; family Percidae; genus Sander; species Sander lucioperca. Next base: position 40,219,418 of record NC_050182.1, read on the forward strand.
GTGTGGTAGCAAATGATGTCTATCCTAGAAGATTTCTCTCTCGCAGTTGTCCTGCAAGCAGTTTTTCCGTAGCCCTGGCGCATGCACGCGGGTGCAAACAGTAGCAGCCTAGCAGGCAGAAATCACTCCAGAAGTACTTTCACACGACTACAGTCCTGGGGATTTTGTCTTGTTCGTAGCTCCCGACTCGCCGCATGGCCCGCTTTGAACTGCAGCTGGCCTCCAGCGCGACTCTCAGCCGTGGCGTTGTACGTATTTCGGTCGGGTTCATTACGGCAGAGGAACCGGCATGTCAACTCAGCTGGATAATCCAACCCTTCGAAGTTAAGTTATCTCATCGGGCATATTTTGTTCATTCATGTTTGCCGCCCACCAGTAATGCGGATCAGGTTGCTGTGGCCTGGAGTTCCGGGCTCTGTCTAAACTCTGGCTTCTGCCACAGATTCCTCTGCGTCTCTGGGGCCTATTTACCGTAAATTCTCTGATAGAGACAGCGGGGACGTCGTTTTACTTCTATACATGCATCAAGGTTAATTGTGCACTTAGACAGGCACGTCTTTTCTCTATGGGCTCACTAGGCAAGCTGCTTTTTAGTTTTTCCGACATTTTTTATTTTATTTAGCGTGCTATCATTTCGGCTGACGTTCTAAAATTCACATGCGCATTTACATGCGCATTTACAGTGGATTCAGTTTTTCAACAGGTGTTGCTCTGGACATGGATGTATTAGCTGGATGGTGACACTGAAGTATGCTAGGGCTGAGCGCTCTGCGCAGCTGCAAACTGAGCTTGCCTACGTAGTTGTGGTATGAGCAGCCTGTCCGAAGTTGTAGTCTTCTGATGGTTGCGCATGAGTAAACTCAATCATTTCAATGTTGCAGAGACGGAGATTGAGTTATATGCGAGGAATAATGTAGGCAAGGGGTAATTGTTGCTAACTAGAATGCTAGTTAACATTAGTTATTTATCTTACAAGTAATGGTAGCCTTTTTTACTATAAACCGTCTGTTATGGAGCACACTGACATACAAGCTATGGAGCATTTATACATTGTGTTTCTTCAGATAAATGTACGAATTAAGTCTTTAACGCTTCAGATGTAAGTTACTGGTGTCAAGTGACGTCACTGGATGCTACGGCAGGTGAGTACTTGTTAGCATCTAATGGGCATAGTAAGTGTTTTGTCCCATATTCGTGATGTTTCTGGGCTTAAGTACTGGTTAATACTTGGGCAGGTGTAAGATTCTTTCTCGTTAGGGAATGACACGTTGTTAAGGTTTGTCTTCGGAGCTGTCGTGATATTTGTCAGTAGTCATGCTGACGTCAGCAGAATGCATAAGGTACTTATATTCTGCATTTGTGCATAAATATACTCATCATCATTGTTGCCTGCTTACTAACGTTTTGTGCGGTATGCTCACTCATGGTGGGTAGCTCACATTAATTATGTTTCATATATGGTCTTTCAAAGAAAGTATTCTCAGCATAATATTTATATTGTACAAACTATCTAACAAGCTGCATTGCTCGCATCAGCTATTTACTTTTATTTTCATCTCATATCTGTGGGGGCCTCATGGTGTTTTACGTTTTATTTAATCTATTTACAAATATGTGTTGTTCATTTCCACTAAGCTTCCTATGTTGGCAATAGATTGGTGTGAGTCCTGCAAATCAGATTCTGACTGATTCCCGGTAGATGTGTTGGAACCGGTGGCAGCCCAGGTTTCTAATCACTACGTGTATTCGCTTTCAGTCATGGCTGGTCTCGGCGGTTAGTCTTGCATCATTAAAGTGCGTTGTCTTATTCATGGACGTGCCAAACTCAGCATGGTGCATATGGGTCGCGTGTCAGCATTATGGTCATCGCATCCTCTTATTTCATGGATCCTTCTTGCGGTATCCTATGTCTGACTTTGTTACTTTTTACCTAGATTCTGCGATGCCCGCTGAAGGTGAGTATTTTGTGTATTTACCCAGACACTTTCTATCACTTATTAAATATGATTTTTGGGCATGTCGAGAACAATACATTTTTGTTTGTGGTTGGTACTTGTTTCGCATAATCGTCATCGTGCGGATGGCTTCTCGGTCTTAACCACGCTAGTGTCAGTTGGTATCTGGGTATTACTAAGGCACTGTATTAATAATACATGTGTGGCACTAGTCTTTTGCTGAGCTAAGTTTTGGGGGAATCCCTATCCTAAGTATGGTGGTGGTAGTCCATCTTACTGGGCAAAAGGCGGTCGTTATTGTCTTATGTTATTGTTGTGTATTGTTATTAATTGTAGCAGCAAGTTGTACAGTTCATAGCTACACCCTATAGATCTCCTCATAGCAATGTTTCATAATGAGCATGTTTTACATGATATCTTTGCAGCACGGCCATACTTCATATTATGCACGGTCAAATTGCTTCTTATTGCAGCATGTTTAACCTGTTTTTCTCGCAGCATGGGTAAATACTCTATTGTAATTCTGTCAGGGAGACTTCAATTACGTTGTCTCTCTTCTCTTTAACTGATCAGATGGTAGTTGGGTGTTATGTTTCTGTATACCAATCAGAATCGGGCACGTACGTTCAAGCCAATCACAGCATGACTACCATGTTTTAAATCTGTTCTCTCTCTCTCCTGCTTATGTCAGTTGTATTTTCAGACGAGAGTGCGACCCGCCTCCTCCCCTTCTACCTCCAGCCATATTCGGCACGGGTTCTCGGTCTTCTCCCGGCTGATGGCTCGTTTTGCTTATACGGATTTTTCTCACCATCACCAGTGTCTAGATTCCATTGGGGGATATGTTTTGGTTTTCCTAAACCTTAGAATTGTATATATACCCCGTAATTACTTTGATATCTTACTAATAAATGTTTGCATATCTGCAACGAAGTCTCTCCTGATTGAATTTAGCTCAGCAGCTGGAGGCCAGACTAATCAGGAAACTGGGGAGTGTTTGAATGATGACTGTTTGTTGATTGGTGTTTAAGAACAATCATTACTTATCTTCATATTAGACTAATGATATGATGTGAATTAATAATAATAAAAAAACATTCTGTAAATACATTGTCTTCCCTTCAATTCTATCTGACTTATTGGAAAAAGCTTAAGGAATTTAACAAATTGGAAATCGGAGACACAGTTTTAAGAATGCCTGCATTGTTGTAGTTTGAAAATCAAAGACCAATGACAGCCTAGTAAGTGGCATTTTTGTCCAATGAAGTATGGGAAGGGATCATATTGATGTCTGACTAAATGAATGAAACCAAAAATACATTGTATTCATGTCACAGATTATAAGAAACATAGCTATATAAAGATATGGATGATCAAAGTGGCTTGGATAAAGGACAAATATGTTTATCTACTGTTCTCTGTCATGCACAGTCATTCGCCCTCCCCCCCTAAACCCATTCGCACTCTCCTTGATAAGTGCGCTTAATGCTGATATGAAATTCTCCGCACATCTCCCACCCAAGCCCAAAGGCATTGGGCGACAGGACACAGTGTCACTGCCACAGCAGAAAAACCGTTAAGCAGATTTGTTTGCATGCTTACTGGTGAGAAAAGGGTGGGGGGAAAAAAACGATGACATTTTTCCCACACCGACTGCATGAGAGACATCTCTTTTTTGCCCTTACTGAGTAAACGGTTTATAAATGTAAAATCATGTTTTCTCAGTGGCGGTAGCCGAAGGACCTAACACCCCTGAATACGATAACGCGATGCCAGCAGCAGGGCCTGAAGGGTAGCGAGGAGACCGAGCTGAAAATATTACAGACAGAGGTTACATCTGCTTCCTCTTCTGTGATTTCTAAATAACAAGAATGGAGGCAACAAATGACATTTACTCCTGTTACTGTCAGTGAATAACATTTGTGCATTTGTACTTTGTGCCACACAAGTGGTGTGCCTGAGGGTCTGTCCATATGTCCATCCCAACAAGTCCTCCAAAATGAAATACGTAGTTCGTCCAAGCCCCAGAACACAGACAGTGGCAGTTCTAGACCATTTCAAATGGAGGGGCCAGGCTGAACAACCCGTTCTCACTTCCAACTCGTAAAATACTGACACTTGGTCAGTGTCTCTCTCAGTGTCAGATAATGACGCAAAAATCACACTTTGGTGGATGAGTCAAACAACACAGGGCTTTCACCCAGGAGACCAGGGTTCATGTCCCATTCTTGTCCCGCGTGTCACTAAAACGCACATTTTGTAACCCCACCCACCATCTTTTCCTAAACCTAACCGTCCCGTTCTTGTGCTGCACATCAGATAAACGTACATCCCGACCCAGTCCTGACCCAGACCGTCTAAATACAGTATAACGCCAAAGGTATAGACGCAGGTCCCGAGAGCGTTAAAAAGTGACGCAAAGAGTCCTGACCAAGAGCTTCTAAATACAATATGATGCCAAAGGGCTAGACGCGGGTCCCATGAGCGAAAAAAAGTGACGCCAAGAGTCCTGACCCAGTGCGTCTAAATACAGTATGACACCAAAGGGCTAGACGCGGGTCCCGAGAGCGTCCAAAAGTGACAGCAAGAGTCCTGACCAAATCTAAATTGACCGTGTCTAAATATGACACTAAAGGAGACTTTTAGCATCAACAACAAACAACAAAGGCACCTGACCAGGCGTCGCTTTTTGATGCAATGGGAGTGAGAATTTTTTTCTGGGCTGGGGCCAAGTGCGATTTTAGGGGTACCAAATATACGAACCCTCCATAGGTTTGGTTCTACAAAAGACTAACGATACACATCTAACTTTAACACAAGAATACTCATTCAGTGTTAACCTACATTTTATCTATCACTGCACATGAGTAATATCCCCTCTTTGGGGATAAAGGTGGGGTTAAAAATGAATGAAAATATTTGCCACAGTTAGGGGGGCCAGAGGGGGGGGTCGAGGTTTAATATGAAGGGGGCACTGGCCACCGATGGCCCCTCCCCCCCTAGAACCTCCACTAGAAGCGTTTTCTGATCTGACGCCCCGGTCAGCAGGATGACTTAATTCGTCTGTGCCTCCCAAAACTGCTACAAATCACTTACGGAAAATAAATCTGTTTTATGATGTGACACAAAAAACACTTGATTAGGTTTCAGGAAGAATCATGGTTTGGGTTCAAATAAGCACTTTGTAAAGGTTAGGGAAACATTGTGTTATATGTAACAATGACTCCTTCATTAAGGTAAGGGGTTGCAATAATTAAGGCATTGTCATGTTCAGCTCCGCTCTTATCTTATGTTTTGTTTGTTTTCTGGACTTCCTGTTTTATTTAGAAATCCACTGTTTGTATACATTCCTGGTCACTTGTCTTCCTGTCTTTTCTACTTTCCTGCCTCTGTGATTACCCTCCCGTCCCTTATGTGTCTCACCTGTGTGTAATCATCATCACTTGTTCACCTAGTATAAATACTCACCACATTCACTTACCTGTGCCAGACTGTTGACGAACCTTGTGTACTCACTCTCCAGCGTTTTTCTAGTTTGTATTTTCGAGACCTTTTGCCTGTATCCTGACTACGATTTTTGCCTGCCGATTTTGCACCTCTGCCTGTTTGTTCTTTGAACAATAAAGGAATCGTTCTTCACTACTGCTCTGAGTTGTGCATTTGAGTCCGCCATTGTACCCTGTCAGGCATTGTCATGCTTTAAAAAAAAAATAATAAGAAAAAAAAGTTGACTTTAAGTTGGAAACAGGAAACAAACAGCGGTCCAGTGTTAGAGTGAAATAATTGTGGTGTATTTAACAGTGGCATCTCTCAGGCAGAATAAGAGAGAAGTCTTTCTTTGTTTCCAGTTTCACGTTATTATATTTTAATTAAAGATTTTTAACGCTGCACGTTAAAAAAAAGGTAATGTTCCTGAATTAAAACTGAGTTATCTTTCATTAAACAGTATTTTACAGTGTCAGAGCTTGTTTTGCAGGATACTTAAACACTGTTAGAAATATTAAAAATGAGAAATAATTTACGTGCTGTGCCGATTATTTTCTTGTCTGTGTCTTACTTTTGCGGTAATGACAAAGCCTGAGAGAAAAAAATACTGTGTGAAGAGTGTCACTGATTAGTAGGAACTTAAAGCATTCATTAGTCAATAATCATCAAGTGGAGAGGAATATCAGCATTTGGATTTCACAGAAGGCTGATATTCTCATTATCTTGAGGGAAGCAGTACCAGCAAGCAGTACGTGATCTGCCATCAAACTGTTAGCTTTAAGGGAAATCAATATGGTTTTGATTGCTGGGGTTAATAACAAATTATTGTGCTAATAAACCACTTTCTGTGAGATCCTTTCTGCTGAGAGTATAAACATTGTAGTGTTTGTCTACTGGGATGATTTATCTGCTGGTGTTTCCCACTGTACCTGTCTTCACTCAAGGGTAAACTCTGTGGATAGACTGTCCCGAGGATGCATTGGTAGGACAGGCACGCTTTGCCGTGGGCCTTTTTTTCCCCTCTTTCGACTGGGCCAGGTGTTGTATTCAGATTCCCCTTGAAAGCTGTCCTCTGTTATGCCCTGAGTTTTTTTTTTTTTTTTTTTTTTTTATGAATTCATTTTTGATTAAATGATCTCCCGTGCCAAAGCATATAAAGTGCAGCTGGGAGGTGACAGTCTAACGGGGGGTTTGGAATGTGCAGAAAGTGCTGCGGAGGCTGGATACTAATATTCTGAATATTTCTTGTGGAATAATATAACTATACTCAAGGACGATATGTCCACAAATTAAATTACAAACACCCCTCAGGGCCCTGTTTTCTAAACTCGGTTTAATTAATACAGCCAGGCGTGATGTTTCCCAGTTAGTATTTCTTTTTTTATTTAAGTATTAAATTCAAAGCTACGGGGACCATTTTAGTCTTTTCAATAAGAAGGTTGTAATTACATACAATATTCTCTAGTTCATTTGTTTGATAACAATAAACACTTTCAGCTGAAAATATTTTGTGCTTTGCTCGATATATTGAAGCCCAGCTGTCATAGTTGGTATTGCAGCGGGTCTGTATTTTTTTTCTTTTCTTTCGTAATGTGTCTGTGTATGTACTGATTTTTGCACATTAACTTATTCAGACATATAATAGAAGACATCTTTCAATTAACAAAATATTACAAATGCGCAAGTTATAACACGCTTCAGAGAAATGGCGGACCCAAATGCAGAGACGACAGAGCGGTGTCGAGTTCAAAGATTGCAAAAGGGTACAACAAAAAGAGTCCTGAAGAAGCAGGCAAAATAGTTCCAAAAATGTTGAGGAATCCAAAAGACCAGGGACACGAAACAAACTGGGGTCCGTTTCAGGAAGGAGGTTTAACAAACTCTGAGTCTAACCCTGATCTCTGAGTTGATTTACCCTGAGATGGGAAACTCTGAACCAACTCATATTAGCTGTTCTGGAACCGAAAACTCAATCAACTCAGAGTAGGTTCACTCAGAGTTAAGCACGTGCATCACCACAATAAAAAGGCAGCATGAATGGAGCCATGATACTACGATTCACCATGGTAACAACCACAAACAAACTGGTCGGTGGAAATACTCATGCGCACATACAGCGAGTTTGAACATGTATTTCGTTAAAAAATAGAGAGAATTGCTGCGGGAGAAAATTGCTGCTCAAGTCAATGCGTAAGCTCTAACATAGTGTATTAATTTCATATTTAATCACAGGTAACCTAATATTACTGGAATGGTAGTAGGCTACACCTATAATTTCACTTATGTGCAATCCTGCGGGCGAAAAAGTAAACTACTACTAATCCCATTCTGAGGTTGCAGCACCATCATTAACAGAATTTTGATTTACAATCATTTATTTCTTTTTAATGTCTCTTACTGGTTTGTGTCCAGGGAACTCTACACAAACATTTAAAAAAAACGTTTCAGAGCGAGGCACACTTTTCTGACGGCTCTGTATACAGTGGCTTTACTAATATGCTCCGCATCACCAATTTTGTAAAGCAAACTGCCGTTTGCAAAAAAAAGTAATGTGACACAAAGACTCTGCTGGTATGTAAGCGCATGTCCACGATGGGTGATGTTGATATGAGGACGGATAAGGTTATGTAGGCTACATAACTGATAGACTGGGAAGAAAAACTATGGCGCTCAAATAGGTAGGATAGTATCTGGAAATGAAAATGCATCTATAGTCGGGGCCTCAATATCATCTCCCGACGTATGTTTAACTCCCTGTATTAATACAGCTTCTTCATCAACAGGATCGTCGACACAAGGACATGCCATGTTTTGAGAAAAAAAAAAACGTTTTATTGTCTGCCTACCAGAGTTAATAAATCAACCCTGTTTTTTTATTCATGCAGATAAACTGCCCTAAAATGTACCTGATACAGACTGAATGAATGAATGAGGAAATGAAAGTGCGCTATGTCAGAGGGAGGAGACTGAGAGAAACTCAAGGTTTATTGAAGAAAACCTGCTCCCGACCAGGTTAGGTTCACACACTCAGTTACCATAGTAACTGACTCTGAGGTTAAGTTACCTCTCTTTCTGAAACAGAAAACCCAGAGTTACTCTCATCTCAGGGTTAACAAACTCAGAGTTTTCACTAAACCTGCTTTCTGAAACGGAATACTGAGACACACTCCACACACTAACACAATACAATACAATGACCTGACAACAGACAAAGACAACACAGAGACTAAATACACAAGGTAACGAGGTGAAACAAGGGACAGGTGACACGAGGGCTCAGGAACAGGTGAAACACATCAGGGTGGGGCAGACAATCACAAAGGCGGGAAAACACAAGGCAGGAAGTAAAACAAGACATGACATGGGAGAAAAACAGACTACAAAATAAAACAGGAAACAGAAAAATACACAACCATGACACAAGTGTGCAATATTCATTTTTCAGGATGACAAAGGTGATGTAGGTTATGTGAAAGGTGCTTCTAACTGTGTGTAAACTAAGTGTATTATTTGTATTTTTCCAGCTTAGCACTGACCCTACACGGTAGTGGTGTTGAAAAACCGTTCCCTCATTCACTCCCTACATAGTGTTTATCAAATAGTGAACTATACAGGGATTGATCAAACGAGATTTCGGACACTCACTGAAAACATCGTTGCGTCAGTAGATGCGCCGGTTATCTGTGTGACGGAGGCCGACGCGCCCAGCACCATGTCAACAAACCGAAACTAAAATACTTCTTATACGTCCCTGAAACAAAGCGAGCACTCAGGAGGAGAGTAAAAGGTTGTTTATATGTTGCATGTTACATTTCCATAGTTTAGAAACTAAAGCCTGCTCCATTTTTCCTTTTCAGTTTCCGCGGGTCCTTCTGCTTCTTCTTCTCCGGGCAGTAGCGGTTTTTGGCACGGGCGAAGCGGACAGCCGCCCGGGGTGGCATTTATTCATGACACATGGGGGGCAGCACGAGCACTTAAAAAAAAAAAAAAAAAAAAAAGGATCCTCTGTGCAGCGAAGCGGTTATCTATTATCTATTATTTCACTGTGTGGGGAATTGCAAATTGGCGGAAAGGGAAAGGGGAGGGGGGCTGAAACAGACTCTGTGTTGAGAACTAAAAGTAGGATAGTAGAAGTTCAGGAAAGCAATCCAACTTGGTAAAAAAAAAAAGACTGCTTCTCTGCCAAATGTCTTCAAAGGAAAGAAACGTTGATAATAAAGAACAGTGATTTGTGAAAGGGATGGTGCACTCCCAGGCCAGTGGGCTGGTGGGTTGTATCCACGCTAATGGCACCTATAGTGGTCTTTGCCCCAGTCTGGCACCGGACACCCTGCGATGCCATCCAGCCCTGCGGCTCGGCGCGCTATTTAAGATTCACAAGGAGTAGCGACGCGGGCACATGCACGAGATGTGTGTGTGTGTGTGTGTGTGTGTCCTACCAAAGCAGAGAATTAGCTCCACACATAGTTTGTTATAGGCTAAGTCTTAAATAGGCTATATTTGGAATATCCATTGAAATATTCACATTTTACATGAAAACAGTTACTCTCAGATGTGTCCAGTTTGGGACGTCGCATAGCATTACTGTATGTGCTGGGGTATATTTTCACATAATTTATATACAAGTGGACACCTGAGTGTTACCCACATATTGAAATACACCCAAAAATGTTTTTAGGGATATTGTAGTCAAATATAGTGATTGTGATGTCATAACGCATCAACAAAGTAATTTGTATTTTCTGTTTTTAAAAAAGTACTAATCGATTAAAGGTTAAGGCTGGTGATAGTCTGTGTTTTTTAATCAATAAATACCATTAAAGACCCAAACCACAACCTGATAAATCTTCTTCCTCCAAAACCACATCAATGAGCAACATCTTGGTAAAAACACATCAATGAGCAGCATGTTGTTAGGAAGTGATTAGCTAGTAGTACCCAGGTCATACTGTACATACTACAGGTAGCTACAGTGCATGTAAATACGTAAGTCAGTCAAGTGCATTTACTACAAATTGTTTTAAGACTGACTTGAAAAATGTAAAATCAATTCTTTAACCCCCAGGCCGCTAACATACATCCTATATGCATGTTAAAGATTGACGTTTTCAGTAGAAATAAATGTTAGGAATGTTGGAAAGTATTGAGAGACAGCTTTGGTCTTTTCATGCCATTTGTTGAAAACAAATGACAACATATGTTATAATAAAATATAACTGTTTGTGCAGACATTTTGTGTGTTTGTGGAGGGGCGCTCGAAGGGGGTCTCGCCCACGGGAGTAAAATGTAGGATGCATCATATGTACACTCAAATAAGCTGTGCATTGTGGGTATTTTATAGCGGACTATATAGCGAGAATTCGAACACCACTACAAAATGGCGAACACACTATATAGTGCACTATTTCTGTGATAAGGAACCGTTTCCAACACAGCTACTGTCTACACCATCCATGTTAAGAAAGTAAATCAGCAGTACAACAGCCACAGCTGCAGTCCTCTATCAGCATCAGGTCAAAGGTACATCAGTAAAGCATGAGCTAATATGTTTGGACAACTGTGATGAATTAAATTGAAGCATATCTGTTAAATCAGATGCACTTAAGTCAGACAACTGTAAAACACGACTGGATACAAAAGTTTGAAAAAACAATGGGGATGCCAGTAGTTTCACAGGGAGGGAGTCCCTAATAAATGCAAGCGCATCACAAGGTGTCTGGTACACAAAGATGGTTTAGAACCACTGATGTAGCCTATCTTACAATGCATAAATAACAAATTTGTGATTGTGAAAATAAAATTCTGATATTTAAAGGGTAAGTTTTTTTTTTTTTCCAACCTGGCCCTTATTTCCCTATTTTTTGTGTTTAAGTGTCTGATGGTCTCAACCATCTTTGAAATTGGTCCAATATAAAGCAAGACTGCTGCAGTCAGCAGCAGAGAAACAAGCTGCTATGTAATGTTAATTGCGCACCGTCAATTTCCATCCACAAAAAGTTCTGTTTTTGCCGCTAACAGATTATTATTCTAAGTGTCTGACAACATTATGGAAAGCATCCCCATAGAGATAGACCTTTCTGATAAAGAGTAATATCCTTTTTGTTTAACATGAAACAGCCCCAAAATCGCCATCACCAAACCCACCAGACTCCATTTGAAAAAAGCACCCTTCATTCAAAGTCGACAGAAACAAAACAAAACTCTCAACGCGGTGCGTTCCATCCAGACGCTAAAGGGGGTTTTTGCGTCGGTATCTGACGCTGAGAGACACTGACCAAGCGTCAGTATTTAATGAGTTGGGAGTGAGAACAGGTTGCGCAAAAGACACTCACAGTAGAAAAATGAACTTTAAAATGTAACTGTCATAGTGAGTAGTATAAAAGACGGAAAATCCACATAAGGAGGTTGATTGGGGGGGGTGGATGGGTCAAACAAGACAAGACTTTCACCCAGGAGACCGGTGTATCCCGTTCTTGTCCCGCGTGTCACTGAAACGTACATTTTGTAACTCAATGATATTTTCCTAAACCTAACTGTCCCGTTCTTGAGCCGCACGTCAGTTAAACGTACGTCCCGACCCAGAGCATCAAAAAGTGACGCCAAGAGTCCCGACCAAGCGCGTCAAAATATGGCGCTAAAGGAGACTTTTTGTATTTAGGAGCACATGTGCGAATAACCTAACGTTAGGGTATTTTAATACTTGCCGTTTTTTGCAGATGTGGCCGCCAGTAGCTCCCATGAACTTCTCTACATTTAGTTTTACAGGGTTGTCTTTCTGTTTTTTACTAGAGCACTAGAGCGTGTTTCAGAGCGGCTGCTCTCGGCTCGTCATTATATTATGTTGCAGAGAGCCTGCTGCGAGCGTTGCCTGCGTGGCGTTTTGAAAAGTAACCACAGTTGCAACAGCTATATCGGCATTGTTATCCCTGTGTACTGTTGAACAAGTAGCAGAGCATGTTACAGAGGCGACGTCTCTCTGCCGTCCCCAGTACATGTAAAGCCGCCTACACATGATCCGCGGTGAACAACTCTTCGCTGGCTGTGCCGTTGCTTTTTCTACGGGGGGAGCGGTGGAGACAGAGGAAGCGCTGCCCTTGGCGTCGCGCACTGCTCAGAATTGCTGCCAAGCACTGCGTTTAAAGCTCATATTATTTCAACTCTGACCTCGTAGCCGCTGATTTTTCAAGCTGCAACTAAAACCAGAGGCAACGACGTATACCTACGCCACAGTTTGTCTCTGTGCTCTGCGCCCTACCTCGCAGTTTTTACTCTGATCATGTGTAGGCGGTTTCACAGCGACACTAAACTGTATTTAACATGTATTTTACATTGCACATGCACGCCGAACCGTGGGAGTGGTCTGTTACACCGCAACTGTATATTCAGTGTACTGATCAGTAGAAAATGTATTTTAAAATTGAAAACAATACGCTTCATAACGTTTTGTATTATAAATACACGTGTTGTAAAAAAATGTATCACTGTGCACCAACAGTAATAGCAGTTACCTTATGTAAGTCCACTCTATTAGCTGACTGGAGCGAATTCTCCAAAGGTCTGTCTGGATTTAGTGGGACAGTTGTTGTACAGTGACAATAAATGAACCTTGGACCATGTACAGTTTAAAGTATTAATTTTTACATACATATTAAATAAATACAGTTTGAAGCAGAAATAATCAAAAACCTAGTTTAGGCTACTTGTTCTATTAAAATAAATGAACTCCCTTTGCTTGTAAATGTCTCCTCGTATTCTTTTTAGGAAAGAAAAACACATAATTTGATACATTTTCATTGTGCCCCTAAAATTCTTTATGCACTCCTAAATTGTTCTACTTACGAGCACATGTGGTCCTTGGGGAAAAAAAAAGTTAGCGCTGAGCCCTGATATCATGCAGCCCTAGTCGGGACTCACAGCAAACGCTGATGTAGTGGTATCTGGGGGGTGCGTGGATTGCAAGAACGGAGGGAGGCGAGGAGGGTGGTATGAAGGTGAAAAAGCACATTGTCAGATACTATCACTCTCCCCAAAGGAACAAAGTCAAAGCCCTCAGTACCTGCCTGAGCGCTGACGATGACATTTATCCATGCAGCTATGACTAAAGCACAGACCAGACGACCCTGTCTGAACACCAAACATCTGACTGGCCCATCTCGGCGGCTGAGCTGAAATGAAGCTGTCATTCCAGCCGCGGCTCTTTCACTGCGTGTCACTCTGCTGAGAGAGATTGATGCGCTTCCTTTTTTCGCTCCTATTGACTGCAGTGGGATTAGTTGATTTGAAACGTTGATGAAGTTCAGACAGCTCCAACTGGGCACGGAGATACATCTTCATTATGCTGTAAAGTGCTCCTATAACATTAGCATTAGTCTTCAAACCTCTGGATGGCAAAAGCTGGACAGCCATGTTCATTTTAAAAAGCAGACTGCAGCACTATATGGCTGGCTTCTATCTGCTGTCATTCAGCCACATGGTGAGATGGGTGATGAAGTGTTACAATATCTAATCTAATGTCTTCAAAAGTTTCATCAGTAGATGTTGCACAAGTGGAGAGGCATGTGCAATAAACCCCAGACATCAGGAGTGCTGTGGAGACCATACACATCAAACCTACAAACCCCCCCCCCGTGGTCTGAGAGTATTTTTAGACACAGATGATTTTAGAATCCTCTAATATTGTTTCAGTTTAAACAAATGTAAGCAGTATTTTGCAAGTCGCGTGAATTTTTTGTATTCAGCAGTTCAGCTACAATAATATCTTAAGTAGAATGTTTGTATGATTGTACTTTCTTTTTTAAACTGGTAAATTAACAAGTTGTAAAATTTAGTTTTAGAAGTGTGCTGGAATTTGTGAAAAAAACATTAGGGACCGTTCGGTATTTATGGAATGAACAATGGCTATCTGTATATCTTTGCCGAGCGCAAACCAGTGTAGAATGCATCTATAAATTGTTGAGGAGGGTCATCCCTTTTTTCCATATCATTTTGGAGGGTCATCCAAAATTGATTGCTGGTGAAGGGAGGGTCACGTCTTTTTCGATTAAAGATCCCAAAACTCCTCCGGTGGCTCCTGAAATAAATAACGAACAGTCCCTTATCTTACCCATTGTGACAAATTGTTTTTGCTCACTTAAAGGACAATTCTGGCGCAAAACGAACCTAGGGGTTATTAAAAGATGTGTACCCACTCTGTCGCTCTCTGGGACATGTTTTCATGCTAATCGAATGTGTTTGCAGCTTGAAAAACGCTAGCGCGGACCGCTGATTAGCTTACAACGCTAGTATTCGGGGCACAGGGAAAGTAAAAACAAATCGCTATTTATACCACTAAAAAGGCTCAAAATATCACCACACTTCAATGGTAGCATAATGAGGGTCCCTAAATGTTAACCAAGGCATTAAGAACTTTGTAAGTGTACAGACAGTTTATTGAAAAGATAGATTATAAAGACACTCGCGTTCATGTTTACATGCCGCCGCCGTCTTGAAAACCAGTCATGACTTACAGCTGGCGATGCAAACTAAAATCAAAAGCAATTTGCTCAATGTATCTGAAATAATCACACTCTGCATAACTTGTCTAGTGTACTTACTCAGTGGATAACAGTCCATCTGGTCCCTCCAGTCTGTGTCGCTGTCTCCAATTTATTTTCGGGACATGGAAAAAAGTTTCAAGTACAGCCCTGTTTATCAGAAAGGGGAAATCTTCAGACTGTACAAAACACTGCGTCTCTTGGGTGTCGTGACGCAACAGGTCCTACTCCATGCAACACAGACACTCCTGTTCGGTGGCCATAGCTTCACAATGTCCGCAGGTACACCACCAGTTTCCCGAAGTACGAGGCTGTGTTGCGCAGCTCTTCGTTCAATAAACTGTCTGTACACTTACAATGTTCTCAATGCTTCGGTTAACATTTAGGGACCCTCATTATTTTACCATTGAAGTGTGGTGATATTTTGAGCCTTTTTAGTGGTATAAATAGCGATTTGTTTTTACTTTCCCTGTGCCCCGAATACTAGCGTTGTAAGCTAATCAGTGGTCTGCGCTAGCTTCTTACAAGCTACAAACACATTCGATTAGCATGAAAACATGTCCCAGAGAACGACAGAGTGGGTACACATCTGTTAATAACCCCTAGGTTCGTTTTGCGCCGGAATTGTCCTTTAAGGTGATTGTGTAAAGTCTTATTATGAATCCCACTGCTTTCCTAAGCACCTCAACAGTGTTTGTGTCATTACACTGGCTGTCATAGGGGGGAGACACATCTTTGTTTTCCAGCTTTAATGTCTTCAGTAGTAACAATGGGCTAGGGAACCACAGACAGGGTAGGGAAATCTAAAAGTATTGTGAGACAGACTAACACATTGTTGGTTTTGTTCTTTTCATTATTTTGATTTTGAAACTCCTACTCCTAAACTCCTCTGCCTTATCCTTTAATAACAGTCAAACATAGTTCACACAAAGGCAGCCCAATCCCTTGGGCCTCAGTGTCTGTGCCCACAAGCCCGAGGACATTATTATCTTGCTGTTAATAATATAAGTTTCTTGAGTTGCATTTACCATAAAATGTTGTCCCTCTGCAGATATATTTCACACATGTCCCAGAAGCCTTGCAGTTCACTTTCCCCACTCATGTATTCCCAGCCAGCCTACAAATTCAAACCAGCAACCTTGGGATTATTAAGCCTGTTTACCAATTTTCTCTAAGGGCCCCACTTACTAAGCTGCTTGCACCTTGTGTCAAATGAGAAATGAGAATCTGTGTTTTCATGTGCATGGCCTACAGTCTTATACATAAGAAGCCCTGGCCGTATAAAACACCTCTCTCCAAAAAAAATTTAGAAGCAGAAAAAGGAAAAACAATCTAGGTATTTGTTTTCTTCAAATATTGCCTCCCAGAAGGCCAGCACTGCCAAGTTAGTAACTAGAAACTCAGACAGGCTCCGTCTTCTTCGCCCACCTCCAAAAGCTTATTAGTATTTTGTCACAGTATCCCCATGGTGCTGCAGGATATTGAATGCTACCCAATTATAAGGTGCTTATATAGATTTGTTTGTTCCTTTACCTGGGTAAAGTGTGTATGGAATCATAATGTTTCCAGACTTAACTTTTGAAGTTGGCATGAAAGACCGCAAAAACAGTCAAATCCCGTAAGAATATTTCTAAAATATCTCTAATTTGATACAGATAGAATTTCAGATTGCTGATGGGGTCAGCCCTGCTGTATGACTACAAGTGATGAGGTCAGATCCTAGATGCCAAACATTAACCCATCCAATTATCCATTATCTATAACCGATTATCCTTAGAGGGTCGCGGGGGGCCGGAGCCGATCCCAGCTGATTGGATTAGGGTACACTCAGGACAGGTTGCCAGTCAATCAGGGAAGAAGGTGGGCGGAAGTTGGAGGACCCGGGAAAACACACACTCACATGGTGGGGGGCTGCAAACTCCACACACCCAGTACCATTTGGCTGTGAGGTGACAGGGCTAACCGACTGCCAAACGTTAAAGCTGTACAAATTCTACTTTTGCATAATGATCTATTCCATTTGAGTTGTCTGACTGAACTGATTGTTTTTCTTGGCCGCTGGGGGGCAGCGGAAACAAGTTGTGAACCCAACACTGACATTGACATCAGGATGGCTGAAAGCCTACGCATCTTACGCCAAAGGCTAAAAACGCATCTCTTCTGACTACACCTCGGATAAACATGAAAAAAAAAAATATGGCTTGTTGTCTGGAGTTTGCACCTTCAGGTTGAAAGCACTTAATTGGGAGTCACTTTGGATAAAAGCACCGCTAAATGACATGTAATGTAATGTAATGTCTCTGACTGTTGCTGTTTGCTGCAAAGCAGGTAGTGTCCAGTGGCTTTTTACAGCTTTTTCTCTGAAAACAGCTGCCTGCAGTGGCCAAAAACGCTGTGAGATTGATCAGTACAGTACCTTAAGAAGATTATCCCTGACGTCTATCAACATATTGACTGTGCCACAATTATAAACAATAATAAACACCATGGATCACTGCTATACAGCATTCAAAAACGGCTATAGTGCGGAATACCCCTCTGTGTAGGATCAATACAGTTGTTCAAATGACATGAAATGTACAAAAGATACAATTCTGAAACTGATCAGTCAGTGTTCTTACTTCGATGTGTAGCAGGGCCTCCTCTCTTTGGCGAAGCGCCTCCACGTCCTCCTCACTGATCTCTGACAGGAAAGCCTGAGCCCCTCCCTCGGAGCCTACCACTTCTCCAAACAGTGGACCCTCCTCCATCTGCTCAGTGGATGGGGTCTGAGGACTCTTGTAGGAGCACACACAAAAACATTATATTATATTATACACTGTGGTTACAATGGTAATAGATACAGCGACAACAGTCAGGTACTGTCTGACAGTGACGGTTACTACTTTGATTGATGCCTGCCAACGTTAGTGTTCTTTATTTTGAATGGGTGCCAGCAATTCGGTTTAGGCTACATAGACAGCAAGCACACCAAAAAACACAACAAAATAATTACAAAAGTTATGTTTTAAGAAAATCATTCACAATGCTAATGGCAGCAGGAATAAATGACCTTTTGAACCTATTTGTTCTGCATCGTGGAAATTTTTATCTGCACCCTGAAGGTAGCAACATACATTCTCACTCCGGTCGATGGCTCGGATCGGCCAAGATCAACTTGGCTTTCCTTAAGGATCTGTCCTGATACAGGTCAGGTCATGAAGGTTGTTCAACGGTGGTCCAGCAGTTTTGCTGCACACCTTGACAATGCCTTGCAAGCGATTTTTCTGTTTGACAGAAAGTGACCAGGGCCAGCAGATAAACGAAAAGGTAAGAACAGATTTGTTAAAACAGGAATAAAACATCTTCATAAAAGTGGTGTTGACGTTAAAACTGCGAAGCTTACGATAAAAGGGATGATTGATGTGCTTTTGTACACACAGCATCAACAAGTTATGTGATGATGATATTAAAAAAGGTGCAGAGTTAAGGTAAAGGAAATGGTTAGCTATATGTATATACTGTAGATAACTTACATCATAACTTTAGACTTTAGACTTAATTCATTATTGTTCCCAAGGGACCAACAGATAAACATTTTAAACTGGATAGTAAGCTTTGGAACTAAGCGTTTTTTGATAACTGACAGGTTCACTGCTGGTAAAAAAGGTGATAATTCAGAGAATTCAGACACCCAGTAAATTTATCTTCTGCATTAATTTCCTGGATGTGGTGTCTGTGGTTGTCATGGTCGCATGTCGAGCTGGGGCAGCAAGTTGGAAAAAGTTCAACCATCATCAACTCAGGACAGATGGCAAATAACAGCACAACTTCCTGAGGGCCCTCTCTCTCCTTGGCGCTACAGCAGCAGCAACTGCTGTACCTTAACAGAATAGCCACAACAATGTTGTAGAAACAGCTATTACAAGTAGAAGTTAGGGCTGCACAATTAATCGCAAATGTATTGAAATCGCAATATGGACTAGTGCAATATCCACTGTGCAATATTTGTTAAAGACAAAATATGTTTGAAACCATTCTGAATTGAAGTATTGTGGTGCTGCAGAGACTATAAATTGTACCCTACAGACAAAATCACACTCAACTACAACTGAAATATTTTTCAATTAAAATGAGAATAATGATACAGAAATGATCGCAATATCAGTCAAAATAATCACAATTAGATATTTTCCTTATATCGTGAAAGCACTAGTAGAAATACAGGACAGTACTAACAGCAGCAGATGATTGAGCAGCAGCAATGGTAGCATCAGCAGTAATAGTAAAGAACAGTTCACACTACACCGGCTTAAGGAGCTGTTAGCCTGGGGCTAAGAAATCTTTCACACTGGCACAATCCAAAGTGGGCTAACCCCGGTTTAAGCCTAGGGCTTGCTGGCCCTGCTCGGTAGCCGGGTTAGCCCCAAGTTTGTGGGGTTACCCCTGAAAACCAGCACTATACAGGGCTAAAAATTGCCAGCGTGAAACGGGGCTAAGTAAACAATGCAATTCTGGAATGTTAACATTAGTTATGCGTTTCAACAGACATTTAACCAAGGGCTAGGAGAAGTGCAGTGTGAATTTTATAGCACTGGGCTTAGGTTAACCCTGGTTTCAATTTTGAATTTCAATTTTTTTATAGTGTCAAATTGTTACAGATAATATCTCAGTACACTTTACAGATAGTCTAGGTGTAGACCACACTCTATAATTTACAGAGACCCAACTATTCCCCCAAGAGCAATTGCACTTATTGCAGCACCGGCGGCAAGGAAAAACTTCCTTTTAACAGGCAGAAACCTCAGAGAGAACCTGGCTCTTGTCGGGCAGCCATCTCCCAGGTCACGGATAGGAACAAAGACTTGTTCTACTAGCAATGGACTGGATTTTTGTAATATATTGTATGTAAATTTAATTCCATAGGCTAAATGACTGGTCATTTGCAGGCAGTTTTCTTTTTACTTCATAAATGTTGATTATCTCCTTAATCATATTCAGTCAAACTGCATCCACAGCTCAGTGATGGAATGTAACTAAGTACAATTACCCGAGTACTGTAGAAACTTTGCTTGAGTATTTCCATTTTGTGCTGCTTTATACTTTAACTTCACTGGAGTGGCCATTTGTAATCTGCATGTAGTGCTTGCAAATTGCTTTTGCGAAACAAGCCCCTACATACTTCTTCCACCTCCAGAAGCATGTAGGGACTTCATACCTCCAAGTCCACAGGGCAATACTTACAATGGCCCTTTCTCTAATCAATGTTCTTCTAAAAGTTCCTCTTGTTTTCAATTTCTTGTAGGAGATAGCTGTAGTCACCACAGTAGTGACAGAAAAAGTCCACATTTTCCATCGTATCTCAATGCAGAGCTTTTTTTTTAACACAATGGAAAGATCAAACAGAACTGACATTTCTATTCAATGTCCATTTACTTTAGGCAGTTACTGCTATTTGAACATTGCATGTTGGCTTAGTGCAGATACATGTAAGGGTTTGCTGAGACTGAGGCTGTTAATCCATGAACATCGGTACACTCTGCATATTGCAATCTTTGTTATATGTGCAAACAAAGCAGAGCAAAGGAAAGAAACCTATAGTCAGAGAAAGGCCTGGTTGCCTTTTTGCATTACTAATGTGTTCCACCTTTGTGTGGCTGACTGCACAGCTAATTCATGGTAGAGGAGTCAGTGTGGGTCAGAGCACAGGGACCAACCCGGCTGTGTCAAGCGCTCTGTCTACTGGCTACGATCTGACTCACCACTCCTCAAAAACCCTGCAACATCACGCTCACTCCTCCACAAATATACCCACCTCAAAAGCTCTAGAATATATTAGTACATCACACAGATGGGAAAGACTCTCAAGGCAATCATTCTGACGGTTATTGCAGAAGTTCACATGCTGCGAAAAAGTTCACACAGTTTCTCGAGTTTCCTGCTGTTGGTTCCAGTCGACTCTGGTGACGTGAATCTAAAGATGTGGGTGGAAAGCAGTCATTAACATTTGCATTAATCTGCTAAATGTTTGTCTTAATGCATATGTATGGAATTTCGAACGTTAGGACGCCTCTCACCAGTTGCTATCCATGAACTGAAAAAGCCATCTACTTCTTCTACAGCAGAAAATACAGACTCTGCTCCTATATCTGTTCTTCCACAATGTACTCAATGATTAGTGAACTTGCTGCTCTGCGTTGAGGGTAGTCAGCTTTATATAACGTACCACCCAGCCTGCCGCCCCCGAAGCCCATTATTTCCAACGCTAGCCTTATAAAAGACCTTGATAACATGCCCTACATACAACTCTCATCTCTGTACAAAATATGGATTTTAGAGGCTCTTTGTGGGCAAAAGTCCACAGAATTGTTACTGTCCAACCAGTTGAAGAGTTGAAGCAGTAAATTATTTTCCATTCAGTACAGCAGCAACGTGGTGTTCAAGATGGGTCCTTCAATCAAAAGAGGTTAAACCTCCACCCCACTAAAGTACTGTCGAGTGAGACAGTGGTGCTGTTCTGTAGCTGAACTGAACCCATAACTTTCTCCTTAGTGATACAGGTGATCATACTTGGTTTATATACAACTATTAATAACCTAAAAGAAAATGTCTAATGTCTTGCCCTATGCATTAAAGGCCTTTTTTTTATCACATTTGTAACCTTGTGTGCCTGGACATGATTTTTTATGACTTTTTTGGTCATAATTGTTCTTCCTTTTTGTGAACATAAAAGTTGGACATTTTAGGAAATACACTTTTTTCTTGCCAAGAGTTAGATGACAAGATGTATACCACTCTCATGTCTGTACGCTAAATGTGAAGCTACAGCTGTGTGTGTCTTGTAATGTTTTGTCTGTATATTATTGTTAAGTTCAAAGTTTTAATGTATGTATCTGTTGTTGAGTTTGTGTTTTGTACTATCTTTAATGTATTTGTTGTTGCATTGCAACTTAGCTTAGGCTATACATGCTGTGGTGTGTGGCATAGGTTTATGCTACATACATGTACTTGTCCCTATACAAATAAACATTAAATAAATAACTTAGCTTAGCATAAAGACTGGAAACAGGGGAAATAAGCTAGCCTAGCTCTGTCCAAAAAAGTGCACACAACATCTCTGAAGATCACTAATGAACACATTGTATCTTGTTTGTTTCATTGTAAAAGAAAGGGTAAAATGACAAATCTGCGCTTTTCGTGGGGGTAGGGGTTATGTCCCTACCCTACTATTTCTAGGTTAGGACCAAACCATAAAACTATTTTTCTGTATGTAGTTTGGTTGTCTGTGTTTCAATTTCTTTGGTTGTTTTTGTTTGTTTGTTTGCAGTGTGTTTTTCGCAATACATTCTCATGAACAGGTCCGTATGATATCGCATGAAAATGTATGCACACCAATAGTTATATTCTACCAGACCACTAGCTGGTCACGTGACGCCGGCAGGCTACAACCGAGCGGCAGTTGCTAGTTGTTAAAGCCGCTACAGAGCTCTGCTACGCCGGCTAAAGGCTCTTATATACTAGACGCAGCACAGCTGGCGCGTCCAAATGTGACGTCATGGAATCGCCGTGACTATTTATACCTGCGCTGGTGCTCGCGATACTAGTTGCAGTTTTCTCCTGAACAGAGGTGGCGCTAATGAGCAAAGGCTAACGACGTTGCTCTTTCTACGGACTAGAAGAAGAAGAAAAAGGTAAACAACGGCAGAACAGGCAGCAGCATTGTCGTCAATGCTTCAATTTGATTCAATGACCTACTTCTTTGGATCAAGCCTTTCATTCACCATAAAAGAACTCATCTTAACCCAGTAAGTTTGCAAGAGAGACTTGCAGTCACTCTGAGAGTCCTGGCATCCGGTTGTCGGCGAACTCGTTCAGGCCTCCCGTTTCCGCTTTGTCGCGCACTGCTGAAAAAAAAAGAGCCGTGCGCAACCTCTGCTCGTACGCCATAAATCCGGCGCGCCGGCAGGATATTATGTCATTTTGACGTCACGATGGTGTGCGCCACCTTGGATGCGGCTAGTATACAGTACGTTTAAGGTGCTCCGCATGGTGCTCCGTAGTGATGGTCAAATGGATCTTCGTGAACCACTGTCTTTATTTTCTGAGCTCACTAGATGGCGCTCTCTGTTCAACAAAGGGTTGAAAACACACTGAATTGCCATTCCTTTAACCTTTTTCTTTGAACAGAGAGCGCCATCTAGTGAGCTCAGAAAATAAAGACAGTGGTTCGCTAAGCTCCATTTGACCATCACTAGTGCTCCATTGTATCAGCAGGAGTTGGTGGTTCAGTTAACCCAAGAATAGGGGACTTTGAGCCGGGTACAGTTTTTTGTTTTCCCTGGGAAGCGAATTACAGTGCATAACTTTTTGTAGATTTTTGAACAAATGGTTCATGACAACAGGCTGTTTTTTTCTAAATGCTGTGCATGTGCTGTCAACATTGAGAAAATATTTTCTTCATTTGCTTGTGTTGTGTCCATTGTGTTGCAGTTCGTTGAGCTTTCATGACCACGATACACTTTTGCACTTTAGCACTTTAGCAGAAACAACTGTGCAGAAACTAATGCAAACACGTAGATCAGTCATTATTTATAATCTGTGAGTGGGATAAAAAAATTATTGTCCTCACAGGCTATCACTCACACTGCTCTCTCCCCCACACAGATCATTCAGCGGACCAAGTTATCAGGGGTCAGATACATGCTAACACAAAATGTTCTGCCTTCTGCATAATCATATGTGTTGAAAATCACTGGAGCCATTGTTTCCTGTCGCTTTCAATGTGACAGTGGTTCATTTTAGTGTAATTTCCATCAATCAGTTTTAATGTCTGTTTTTGAAAGTCATCATTACAGTGGCCAAGAGAGCTCAACACAATGCAACTTCTTTCGAAAATTAGCACATTAAAAAAGATCTATAACATTGCACAGAAAAGAAAAGGAAAAAGAGATCAAATTTGGTAATTTTGTCAAATAAATGTAGGATTATTTTCACTGATCAACTATTCAACTGTCTACTTTACTTTACCTCGACATACTAAACATAATGGTGGAACAGAAACATATTTACTAATTTTACTTTAACCAGTGGATATGCTTTCTTTCATTTCTACACTGAACATCATGTATTTTGCTATTCCAAAGTAATATTCATATTTTCATATTTCTATTTGTGAGAACCACTGAAAATACAGTGTTATTGCAAAGCACATAATGTACATGAAGCAGGTGATAAAGTGAAACTGAAATTAAATCCATACATATCATTAGTCCACACGCTGTCAGTGCCCATTCTTCTGTACAGACCTACAGTATATTCTAACTTCATATGTTGCAATTTCTTCCTGCTGTATTTATTACTTCAGCTGCTGCAAACACCACATATACACCCAGCAATCAATGTTTTACTTTAGATTATTTTGTTTTAGTAATCAAAAAAAGGATTTCATTCACACTCACACTCACACTCTGTGATATCGATCGACTTTCATTTGTTTAACACAATTACTAAATACCAGCCTCAGCTTTGACAGAGCTACATGGTGAAAATAAATGTTGCCAGTAACCAATTTAGATTCAGGTGAAGAAAAAGTCACAGTGCATAAGCATGGGCGTACATTTAATCTAACAGTTGGAGGGGTGGGGGGAGGGGCAATGCACATACTATTTCTCAAGAGCAATTGTTGAAGGGGACACAAACAAAACCGACCAAAATTGTACAGTTGTAGAGGATATGTGTAGTTGTGGAACTCCAGTAAGTAGGCTGGCAAACGATTTTATTCACTTTAAACATCGGATGATAAGATTCTTTTCTCTAATACAGATGATGCTGAACTGAGAACTGAACCCCCTAGCAAGCAAGCTAACTAACTAACTAACTACACAGCATGCTCAGTGAAAGCATGTTGGGTGGCATTAGCAAGTAAGCTAACTTGTTATCCAACAAGCTATTAAACAAGCGAAGCGACCAAATCAGCTAGGTAATGTTATAATCGCTAACATAGAGGATTCATGGAAAAATCATCATTTTTTGTCACAACTACTGTATAATTATTTAAAATGACACAGTATCATCTAACGTTACTGAAGTGATTCAAACTTTGTTCTCTCCCACCCAGCGTCGTCTCTCTTACTAGCGCTGCTCCCACCGAACATACTTGTGTGCGTAGCAGGCAGTGGACCAAACCACTGTGAGGCAAGAGGGGGGTGGGGTACAGTAATATACTGTAACAGAGTGGAAGAGACTGAACACAGCTTTAAAGGAGCCCCTGTGAAGGTGCAATTTTGCAAAAAAATGGCATCTCATCACCCTGCTCTTTTGTGAATGACAGTGAAATAAAGCGCAGGTTATCAACCTCCATAGCAGCTCACCTTATTCTTGTCTGTCTGCGCTGGAGGGAGCAAGGCCCTTGAACGCTCTGCAATTTTCTGAAAATGGAGGAAATAAAGAGATCGGGTGAAAGACAGTTTTGCTTGTATATGTACCACTTTCTGTCATTGGAGCAGCTACATATATAGTTTTTGTATTACTGTTATTACAAGGAATTCATTGACAAATGAGTGCATTTATAAAAGCAAATGAAGATATTCTGTATGTGGAGGATACCTTCTGCAGATCCCCATAGCGCTGCACAGACTCTGAGAGTTCAGTCTTTAGTCTGGTCAGGTGCAGACGGTCTTGCTGTGCAACAACACAAGATTAGCCTTAATTAGCTCAAAGGTTGTTTAATCCACTTTTTGGTCTTCAAAAATGACAGTGAATTAGGGAAGAAGTTGAGCATGAAATACCCGTGAAGAGCCACTGATTATATCAGAGAGCTGTTTGATGAGTTGGCTTGTGCTGGTGATGACTTTGTTGGTTTGCTGCTGAATGGAGTGTCTGGGGAAAAAGATTGGAAGAAAGACAGAGAGAGAGAGAGAGAGAGAGAGAGAGAGAGAGAGAGAGAGAGAGAGAGAGAGAGAGAGAGAGAGAGATGCGGTGTGAAGCAAGGATGCTGTATAAGTCCTGCATTATTCAACCTGTACATAAATGAACTTACAGACCAGTTGGACCTATCAGCAGCTCCAGGCCTCGCACTCTTAGACAGAGATTAAATACTCTAAATATTAAATAATTTTGTTGTCTCCAACCAGAGATTGTCTTCAACAAAACCTGTCCATCCTGGAACAATACTGCCATAACTGGGCATTGGAGGTCAATTTCAAGAAAACTCAAATTATGATCTTTAAAAAAAAAGCCAGATGTCTTGAAACCAAACACCATTTTACTTTGAATAACACCCAAATTAAACCCACACAAAATTATACTTACCTTGGTCTGACCTTATCTGTGTCAGGAAATTTCAATAAAGCCATACATTCACATACAGGGTAATGTATGCATTAAAAACCAAGCTTTTCAGCATTAACATTCCAATTAGAATCTGGACTAAAATATTTGATAGTGTAATTGTAACGACAGCACTATATGGAAGTGAAATTTGGGGTCCACTCAGTAGATTGGAGCATGACTCCTGGGACAAACACCCGATAGAGACCCTACACACAGAATTCTGTAGAAGAATTCTAAACATTCAAAGGAAAACCCCAAATAAAAAACCCAAGAGCTGAATGGTGAAGATAACTAACCAGGCTCCCATCAGCACTGGTTCAAAACAACACAACAGAACTAAACAGATTATGAATCATTCAAAAGATTAATATTTAGAACATTGGAAAAGTCAAACAAAAACACAAAGTAGACTAAATTGTTATTTGACTCTTAACAGAATATAAATTGGCTGAGTATGTGCACACTGTCAGAGATCTAAAGCAGAGACGGATCCTGACTAAATACAGGCTCAGTGACCACCAACTGGCCGTAGAGACAGGAAGACTCAGACAGACATGGCTGCCCAGAGAGAAGCGTATATGTGCTCACTGCTCAACAGGGGAGCTAGAAACAGAGATACACTTCCTCCTCCACTGTGAACAATTATCTACACTAAGAGATTTACACTTTGGAAAAATAGCCAAAGAAATAGCTAATTTCCCAATGTTAACATCAGAAAAGAAGCTGGTAGTTCTCCTAGGAGAAGGGACAGCAGCTCCACTGGCAGCTAAATATGGATCTGCCTGCCACAACCTGACTCACCACTATAAGATCCCAACATTACAGGTTGGTTTAGGATTGTACAGTAATTATATTGTACAAAACAGTTAAGAATTATATTGTGTTATGTAATTGTTTTGTAATGTAGTGTGTTGTATAACTATCAGTGCAGTATAGAATCTATGTGACACCTACTGTATGTATTTAATATGTGACATGTACTATATATGCATTTTCTGTAAATTGCTTTGTTCATGCCAATAAAGCAAACTGAATTGAATTGAATTGAGAGAGAGAGAAAGAGAGAGAGAGAGAGAGAGAGAGAGAGAGAGAGAGAGAGAGAGAGCGCATTCACTGAATTACTTCACACTAAATGGGACTTGCCAATATGCTAATAATTGTATAAAACAGTTGCCAAGAGCTACTTAGTAATACTTTACTTATATGTTATACATTATACCTAAGTAGAGTAGTCTATATTGACAATGTTTCATTTCCGGGATTGTTCTGTTGCCGCTGGAGGTTCCACCGGATTTCCCTCATTTTTGGCTGGATGTCCGTCCCCTTCCTCTTTCTTTGTGTTGGCATTCTAAATGGATTTATGAGGACTAACTCAGATCTCTGCAGGGTAAATCCAGACAGCTATCTAGACTATCTGTCCAATCTGAGTTTTCTGTTGCACGACTAAAACAACCTTTGAAGGTACACATGTTCCACCAAAACAAGTTCCTTCCCAAGGCTATTTTGCAGAGGCACTGTGGCTCCGTCCGGCGCTTAGCACTGCCCAAGACGATTGTGATTGGTTTAAAGAAATGCCAATAAACCAGAGCATGCTTTTTCTCCTATCCCAGAATGCTGTGTGGACTAGCCAGATCTTCCTCTGCAGCACTGTGGAGGAAGGTCTGGTAATGCGAGACTAACGTAAGAGTGATAATTTTCATGTCAGGAAGGACAAGCTGTCAGTGGATTGACATCAGGGATGAAAGACCATTATGGATGGTAAAATTCTGAAAAACCTGTTTAAAGAAAATAATCCAGTCTAAAACTGTTAACAAGGCATTTAGACTCATATTGAACATCCACAACTTGTTTTTCTTTAACACATCACCCTGCAAATGGGTTAGCATAGTTTTGAATTTTACCACTGCAGTATCCCTTTAGAATCTTCTAGCCTTTAAAACAGCACAACAGCCAGCGTGCAGCTTTCAAAGTCCAGTGGACTACTTATTATTTGATTGTAACTTTTAGGAGAAAGGGTTGCTTATTGGACCAGAATGCAATGTAGTTGCAGCCTCAAGTTATAACCTGCAGTTGTATTATGAGAAAGCCCAAATATTTCAGGTACCAATATACTCCATCAGAACTGATTGATGATGGCCGAATAGCTTCCCCCTATCCATTCCGACATGGTATTGTGTCCAACCATTTCAGCAACTTTCAGAATCCGACAATATGACTGTCACAGCCACAATGTCACGTCTCCCCCTTCTCTATGATGGCCAACTTGTCATCCTGCCTTCCAGTGTGGCTATAAAGGCCAAACTATTTATTTTCTAACCTAACCCTGACTTTTAGTTTGATATAAAGCTTGCTTTATACCACCTAAGTGGATCTTTACCCTTTCACGCATAGTGGTCACTACAGAGGACAGCTATTCAAATGCCATTTCCGTGCATATGCATGGGTTTTGATGGTTTAATTGCACATCAGCCACCACAGTGGACAAAGGTCTGTCATTCCATACACTGCCACCCACTGGCCAGGTGCTGTAAGTGCCACACAAATTTCACAAATCCAAGATGGCCGACGTAGCAAACAAAAATTTAAAGGTGCTCTAAGCGATGTCCCACATTTTTTAGGCTACAACATTTTTTGTCACATACAGCAAACATCTCCTCACTATCCGCGAGCTGCCTGTCCCCTGAACACACTGTAAAAAAACGCGGTCCTTGTAGACAACCCAGGCTCTACAAATGCCAACAAAAACAAACTGTGCCAAGTGAGAAATGCGTGTTTAAACAAAATGAAGTTTAACACAACATAAAAACACTTAGGGGAAATAAAATCCTGACTGAGGTTTTCATAATTCATGCCTGAAAGGGTTAATAGGTCACTAGAAAATCTGTTTTTACACAAAGCAAATTGCAAACTTCATTGAACTAACCCTTGCAAGATTTGCTGAGCTAGCCCGCTCTCAGGTATGTATGGTTGAGATTACATTTGACCAGCAGAGTGACTGAGATCGAACAGTGTAACGCAGACAAATCCTCTCTGCACCTTCACGTTTTTACAGGGAAGCTTCGACAGGGCGGAAAGGTTGAAGGTGCAGCCATATTCATGACTCTCCAGCACGTCCGCTGGAAGTCATCCCCGCTCGTCAGCAGCCTCACTTCCCCCAGAGGCCAACTCCCATCCTCCAGACTTGACTTGCCCCACAGAGATAGGCAGCTACACAAACACACCTCTGCAGCTACATACCCTATCTATCTATCTATCTATCTATCTATCTATCCAAATATTGATCGATCTGTAGCTGTTGGCAGGACGAGCAGACGGACCATAGTGCATTGCAGCTAGAAGGAGCATGTAACTATAACTCTGTGTCAAAATATCACGATGGGAAAATACCTGAAAAACATCTCCCATCACATCTTTGCAGAGCAGGGTTAAAGAGAGTTGAGGAGTCAGGGAAGTAGACAGGGTGGAAGTTAATTGTGCTGCGAGAAATAAAATTGTACTGTAAGGATATAATTAAATTGGACTGCAGCCAGAGAAGAAGTTTTACACTTATAATGTAATCAAGATCTAAGGCTTTACATGCCCAGAATGCTGTCTTTTAGTGTTGCTGAAGAGATAGTAAATCTGTATATGCTTGAGATCACTTGGTATGATAATATAAATTGAATATTCCAAAGAATGGAGTATTGTATAGCAGTATAGTGTATGAGCGATAACATAAAAAAGTTGCCTTTTACTTACATGGCTAACTTGTCCAAGGCTAAGTACTCTACATACTGTACTATATAAATATGATTAGCCTTTACAGTATATATGCGTTATGATTAGATTTGACACACACCGGTCTCAGCCACAATATGGGTGCACACACACATACACGCACACACACACACGCACACGCACACACATACTCTCTCACACACACACACACACACACACACACACACACACACACACACACACACACACACTCTCTCTCTCAACAGTAAGATTAACAATTGCTAAACCTAAGCCTAGACCTCAGATGCATCATCGTTTAGCTGTCGAGCTAAACGATGACTCATCATATGTCTGCATAACATATTTTAAAATCACATTTAGCTTATGCTCCATCATGTTACCCACCAAAATTACACAGCAGAGTACAGACTGTAAGGCTGGCACTCTGAATTAGGGATCTGGAGGAATAATAAACAAATAACAAATATGAGTCTGTATGAATTGGCATTTTTGATGCACAATGGGAATGAGGAGAGTTTTATTTTAGGAACACAATTTAATGCATCAAACAATCTACAACATGCAAATAGTTGCCCTCGCAAATAACAGAACCTCACTCACCAATAAGTGATGAACATGTTGCCCTGGTCTGATTGCTGCAAACAACTTACAGGGGCACTCAAAATTATAATAATGGTTCAAATATTTGGAGCAGAGGCCGAGATATCATGACTTTACTACCTAGCATAGATCAAGCTCCAAAAACACTGGATCCTAACATTTCCCATGATGCAACTCAGCAGTATCTTTCATTTTAGCACCCTTCCTGTTAAATGCCCACGTCTTTCATGGTCCCTACCAGGGGTGTTTCTAGGAGTTGACCAGGGGCCTCATTTATAAAACCGTGCATAGAATGCACACTAACTGTTTGAATGAGGAAATGCGTACACCAAAAAATATTCTGATTAATGAAACCTGCATTCGCCTGCCATTGCGGATATTCCTTTTATAAATGCCAGATCATGCACATACAGTAGATCAGCCTCCTTGACCATACATGGTCAATGCAAAGCCTTTATGAATGTTAATGCATAGAAATGGGCCTACTGATCAAGATGTTGGAAGTAGGGAAGCGGGGGGCGTGGCCCCTTTCGACAGCACCAAACATTTGTTTTTATTAGGAATTGGTGCTTAAAGTTGTCTGACTTTCATTTCTGTCTTTTATATTTCCTTACAACATTAAGAATATATGCGTTCAAAGACTTTAGTTTTCTACATTTTTTCACATTCTACAAATGTGTTAGGGTCACTATTATCTCCTGGCTAGTTGACTTGGTTCCAGGCTTAGAGCTCTTTATATATGCATTTTCTGAAACGTCAATGGAACTATTGAATGGGGAAAATCAATTCGGGAACCAGACCCATTAAAAAAGTGGGCAGTCACTGTTGAGCTCTATAACGCTACTGTAATACTTGTCGAAAATGTCTCACTGTATCTTAATCATGGCTTAATGTTGGAGCTAGACCGAAGGTGAAGGGGTTAACAAGTGTTGGTGCAGGTTACCAAATTGTGTAGCAAGTAGGTATACATATACATATATTATGTAAAGAAGTATGACAGACTGACCAAATAACCAACCATCACTGCTTTTTTTTTGGGAAATTCAGTTAATGCCTACCATACACTAGAAGACTTTGAAAAGACTAAAGTGTGACACCATCTCACATCTAAAGACAATCATCTCACATCTAACGTTAAAGATTGTCATAATAAGTAAAGACTGGGGGTCTTGCAGACATTGCAAGACTACAACTAGATCCGTTTTAAAAAATGTAATCAAGCTAGCTAACTACTGCTAGAGTTGGCTGGTAACTTAAGGGAAAGTTAGCAGATTTTCTGTTCTGCCGTACATGCAGATGAATGTCTCCAGTACCCGGACGTCCGCTGTTATCTGCCGGTAAATCTCCCGTTGGGTGACTCACTTCAAAAGGGTTGAAACTTTCTTTCTTTAGCATTTAGCTACATAAACGACACTGGCTTCATCTGTTTGCTGGTTCCTGTTTGGTGCTGGAGGGAGCGCACCCAATGGTTGTTGACAATGGTCACATGATATAACTTCACTACCAAGACTTAAAACTTACGATACTATCAAACCCATTTGATTTTGTCTGAACGTTCAGATGGGAAAAAGACTGATTGGGACTGAGTTTTATGACCAAACGAAGGAGACGAGGGGAGCACGCCAACTCTAGCAAGACTCATGAGTTCATTCTGATATTGGAAAATAGTCTGCGACAGTGGTGGTCTAAGGTAGGCATAAAAAGGTGCAGTTGTCAGCTGAGGCCAATTTCTGCTCACTGACAATACTTTTAAGGGACTCAATCAACAGCAACTTTCCATAACAGATGGACAATTGTATTCACATTGACAGGTAGAAGTAGAGGCAAGTAAAAGGAATCCTTTAAAACTTGCAGTGTAAAAATACAATCAGAGCTGTGCTTGAGAGATGATGAGCTCTGATGGATTATCCATGAGTCAGTGGAAGCCCTGCCCACCACTGCTACGCTGTTACTAAACAATCAGAGCTCGCCCACTACGGAGGACCCCCGAGAAGACCTCTGCAGTGTAGCTGAACAGTGATACATCTGCTACTCACACTCTTCCTCCACAACAAGCTCGAGAGCCAGGCGGCCAAAAACAGCATGCAAAAGATTGGAATTTCTCACACTGTGAATTTCAATCAGTCACCTCTGTTGTGTGTTTCTCCTGTCTGCTTGGTGTTTGGTATTCCTTTGAGGTCTGGCTGGCCCTAGTGGAGGATAACCGAGGAGTCTGGGAGCAGCTGGCTGCAGGGGGAGGTGTGAAGGAGGGAAGGGGTAGGGTGCGGGGGGTGCTGTTCTGACTGCAATCATAGTTTGAGGGCTTACAGGATAGAGCGGCGCTTATACTAGGCTCTGATAAGGATTAAACCACCAAACTGCTGTTGCTGCTGACCTGTCGCTAGCTCAGATGACAAAGCAGAACATTTGTAAAACTCAGCACCGACTGAAGTCCAAAATGCACCGGTGCGCTATGATGTCACCTTGTTCACACTAACCACATGGGGAAGAGAGCGTAGTAGCTGCTCCGGGCCTCCATCAGGGTCTACACAGGATGTCTTCAACCGCAGTATTGATATGGGCTCAGACATGTTGACAGCTCGACACTTACTCACATCACTGTACTGACCAGTTTTGGGTTAGGTCAGGGGCTACAACCCTAGGCATGTCTGCCACCACTGGCACGCGGTGGCTCAACCAATGGCACACTAGCAATAAGTGTGCAAGAGACCTTTTTGGAAATGTCCCAATCACCATGCCAAAATACCTCGTTCACAGCCATTGGCAGGAGCACTGCCTGGTATTTATGGTAGTTTGATTGACTTTTTCCCATCTGCATTCCGTGAAGACCCACCTTACTAGGCTCTGATTGGCTAGTACTTATTGCATTCTTGACCTAATGCTGCGCAAAGGAAAAAAATAACCCTGTCTGAGCGGGCGTGGTCGATCATGGCAGACTTAATTCTGCTAATATGGCACACTGATTAACAAAAACATTTTAAAATGGCACTTCATTTGAAAACAGGTTGCCAACTCATTGGTTAGGTAATTACTGGCAGTTTGATAAAGGGTTGACATTAGTTTCATCTCTGTGCTCTCAATGGTCTGTTCTGGGATGTGTTAGCTACATGTAAGGTCTGGAAGTGTGAGGAGGGGGTTATGGCTGGGTTATGCTATAAAGTAACTAGTTTTTACGACGTCATGTTTAACCTCCTCGGAGGGCAAAAGTGCTGATGGCGTATGCTGTTCTGAATGGTCACACAGGAATGTGGAGTGATGTCATATAGAGGGGGGAGACGTGGTAGTCGTTAAATATGGGGGACACTGCAGACATTTTCATATTTTTTTTCAGATTTAATATTGTTACCCTAGATTGTACACACGAAAAGTACCAGAAATAGTTACCTCCCTCTCAAAAAACAATTACTATTGTAGTAGAATAACCCTTTATTTGTAACACACTAACGCATCTAAATACAGACCTGATTATGAAGTGAGAAACTCACAATCCTTCACTAATGACTTTCCAATAAGCCATGTATAAATAAATGTCATAAGTCATAAGTCATTACAAATCTTTCATTTTTAATGAACTGATCATACAGACTACTGTATATTTGAGCATATAATAACGGTACTCCTCAGTAGTTGTGTCCTTTTCAGTGACGATACAGATTTGTACTTTCTGAGCTTTCAACCACATCTCAGGTCAGCGGATGGAGCTTGATTAGTTATAAGTTGTTATTTTGTAATCTAGTTAGAAGAGCCAGCAGTGCTATGACAGGACAGTCCACAGTGCACTGTGATTTTAATCCTTTGCAGGAGGACTCTACTGCTACTGTTGTGAATTGTATTTTGTAAATGGTGCCTATTAAGTTCAATGGAGTTGCTCGCCTGGAGCATACGCCAAAAATGTTTCCAAGCTTCAGGGTTTACTTCCGTTACATGTGGCCCACTGAATCTGTGAAGTAGGGTTTCTCCTGCTGAACCATAGACTTTACATTGTGGTGACATCACAGGTTTTTAAATCGCTTTTCTCGGCTAGAGGGAAGTTTTTCAAAAATAAAAAGTCCATGCATTAAAAATTCAGAATAGAAAAAAGTCAAAACTGACCTTGTTTGCAGTACTAGGTGCCCTGTCAACAGTTTTACAGACATCTCTTTTACAATGGTGGCCTCTGGGGGAAATCTGTTTTGGGCTATAGGGAAATTTTTTTTCTCATTTTAGTCTCACTTAGAGTGATGGGAATAATAGATAAAAAAAAGAAGGAATGGTTTCTAACACAGGTCTCATCAGCTGCTCACACCATGCACCTCACACCACCCAGTAACATGGGGAATAAAACGCAGGACTACGATGATCCTCTGGTTCAAGCTATTCCTCTGATAGTCAGGTGATGTCCATGACACAAAAACACATGCAAGGGATAGACAGGGAAGAATAAGACTGATGTGAACATAGACATTGAGATGCTGTTAAAAGCTCCTAGTCATAAGTAAGTGGACCTTTGAGCTTAGATTCTCTTCAACAAATATTGTTCCCACAAATAAAGAATAAACATCCATACACAGCTTTTGGAATGTGTCATGACCAAAGAAATGCACTCAACATCTATGTTAGGCCTCAAGGATACTCTCAATGTATTTAGGTGAGAAACAAGGTGAACGTAACTTGTACTGGAAAACTTCACAGGATACCTTCAACAGCACTTTCCTTCCAATGTGCCTGGCATGCTGCACCACCTGATCCCACAACACATTCTCACTCTCACCAAGTAAAAAAAAAAACAAAAAAAACCAATCCCACCAAGTCAAATAGTGAAAATTGGTCAGGTTTGTTATTGACACAAAAAGTCTCCTTTAGCGTCATATTTTGACGCTCTGGGTTGGGACTCTTGGTGTCCCTATTTGACGCTCTCAGGACTCGCGCCTAGCCCTTTGGCTTCATATTTGGATGCTCTTGGTCGGGACTATTGGCATCACTTTTTGACGGTCTGGGTTGGGCAGAAGTTTAACTGACATGCGGCACAAGAACGGGACAGTTAGATATAGAGAAGATGGTGGGTGGGGTTGCAAAATGTACATTTCAGTGACACGCGGGACAATAACGGGACATGAACCCCGGTCTCCTTCCTTTGTTGTTTTACTCATCCACCACCCCAACCAACCTCCTTACGCCTATTTTTGTTTTTTAATACTACTCTCTACCGTTGTCTCTCTTAATACTACATCATCTTACAGCGCCACGGTGGAGCTGCTGCTCTGCCCGGTGCGTTCCATACAGACACTAAAGGGAGATTTTTGTGTCGGTATCTGAGTGTCTGAGAGACACTGACCAAGCGTCAGTATTTGACGAGTTGGGAAAGAGAACGGGTTGGATCCCACACACTTAACATTTTATATTTACATTTATAGGGATGTATTTTAAGTGCTTTAAGATGCTTTCAATGAGAGCAATAGGGAATTATTGTTCAATTCCCAGACCACAAAGACAATTATACCCATATGAACACACACAGCTGCAGTTATGAAATCCATCTGACATTTAAATGTGCATCTCCAACAGAATACACCTACTGTTGGTTCACACGTACACATGGCTGTATGAAAGTGGTGCTTTAACGTGGGTTTGAGAGGCAGAGTGATGTCTGCTTGTTGTGTAAGAGTGGAGGAGGATGAGGTGGAGAGGTGCATCTGAGTCTGAAAAGATGGCTGTGACATTTATACCTGTTTCCTGCATGTGCCCAGCCATGTTTGTGAGGAATATTGATTTCTCTGCGTTCTAGGAATGCACTAAGGTAAAAGTAAAGGTACTTTATTGTCACATACACATACATGTAGCAGAATTCATTATCTGCATTTAACCCATCCCTCAAGGAAGCAGTGGGCAGTCCAGTGGCGGTTTTTGAAAGTTTTCTGAAAAGCAAACATTTTTTGACTACTTTTTTTTTTTTAAAGGGCGTGCGCCAGTGAGCATTCAATAGGGGAGCAGATTTCATACAATAACATCATTGCTGATTTTGCATCAAGGAAGGCCAGAAAGGTCAGGTTTTAGTTTTAGTTTGTGTTTTCTGTTCTTAGTGCATTAGTGTAACAGTTGGATTCTCTTTAGTGTGTTTTCACATTTGTGTGATGAAGGATTTGTGCTATTTAGAATAGGCCTATTTATTCTATATTTTATTTGTATATTATTCTTAATATTTTATATTATTGTTGCTCTCTGCTATTGTTACAATTTTTATATATCTGATTGTATATATTTTTGGCACACACATATATATATATATATATATATATATATATATATATATATATATATATATATTAACATAACATATACATATTATAACAACATAAGTAAAAGAGAAAATTATATTTCTCAATTGCACAAATCTTTCATTAGAACATTTGAAAAACACACTTAAGAGAATCCAGTTATTTAACTATTGAAATTACAACAGGAAACACACTTTTTAAGTTGCACATCTCCAACTCCAACATTTTCAAAAGACAATGAACACAATTCTGCACAAAATATGACAGTATAAGTTATCAGAACTTAAAATAAATATACACATTTTGTGGGTTTTTTTGGGGTGGTGGGGGGCGCTCGAAGGGGGTCTCACCCTGGGTGTAATTCAATGTAGAACCGCCACTGGGGCAGCCATTTACAGTGCCCGAGGACCAACTCCAGATCTGAGCCAGTGCCTTGATCAAGGGCACTAACTGGAGAACCTAGTACATGTTTTTTGATGATGGGGGAAACCGGAGCACATGGAGGAAACCCACACAAACATGGGGAGAACATACAAACTCCACAAAGAAAGGCCCGGAACGACCTGAATTTGAACCCAGAAGCTTCTTGCTGTGAGGCCACAGTGCTAACCAGTCGGCCACCATGCTGAACAGAAAACAGCTCTATTGTAGTCCAAGCCTTTACTTCCGTGTCAAACGTGCGTCACTTTGTAACAGATGTTATAATGCTTGTCTAGCTGCTAGCATGGCACTCCCTCATACTCTGCTTCTGACTGGCTAGTAGTCCTTACCTAGCTACTGTGCATGTGCAACTCCCAACAAAGATGGAACAGAAGTGAGATGTCTCACTCTGTAGCTAAAACAGAGAGCTCAACACACAGGGTGAAAAGAGGAGCTGCAGCAATGTGCAGTACAACAAAAATATATGGTGTTTTCTGAAAATTAAACCACGTAAACCTATTCTGGTACAACCTCTAAATACAATTATGAACCTGAAAATGAGCATAATATGAGCACTTTAAGTTCACATACCTAAAAACTAAGTGCGGTACGTTGTTACTTTCCACCATATGAAAAATAATAATTCAAGTAAGTATTTGCCACAGCATTTATGTTTTACTTGCTCTTGTTTAACTTTCCTTCTTGCTGTCGAGTCTGTTTGGCATTATGATGTGCTGTGGCATGCTGCATCTGCTAAGAGGCGGTCAGTCAGTCGGGGGCGCTCCTGTCCAAACACAGCCCTGTGTCCTCTGCACACCAGTGAATGCCTAATGCGCTAACAAAGACAATGACACTCAGGGGGTGCCGGCCATTAATCTACTTAGGCGTTTTGCCGTGTGCATTTCCACGATTACAGGGGCGGGTCAAATTCTATTAACCGTGAGATTTGAGGGTTTTGGCAGATGGCGGGTTACCATTCCAACCACGGGCAAGAACAAGACTTGCTTTTATTTCACAAAACTCAAGAGTCTTGCTTCTTGCAGAGAAACATGTGTATGTGTGTGTGTGTGTGTGTGTGTGTGTGTGTGTGTGTGTGTGTGTGTGTGTTACTCACAGACTCTGTCGTAGCTCTGCTGTATCTCTAGATGTTCCGAGTGATTGAAGATTCTTCTCTAGTGTGACAACTGGAGGAACAATACAAACATTGAGTGTGTACGAGACTCACTCACACACACACACACACACACACACACACACACACACACACACACACACACACACACACAAATGATTGTTTCACTATCTTTGTGGGGACCCGTCATTGACATAATGCATTCCCTAGCCCCTTAACCTAACCTTAACCATCATAACTAAATGCCTAACCTTAACCCTTACCCTCACCCTAACCATAACCTAATTCTAACCCTAATCCTAAAACCAAGTCTTAACCCTCAAACAGCCCTTTAAACTTGTGGGGTCCAGCATTTTGGCCCCACAAAGCTGTCGGGACCCCACAAGTATACTGGACTCCCGGTTTTTGGACCCCACGAATATAGTTAAACAAGACCACACACACACACACACACACACACACACACACACACACACACACAGACACTTTTTTTATGATAATAAAGAGGCGTGGTTAACTTTATAGACTGTGAACTTGTGTTACTACATTATCTGGGTCACATGACAATGATATATAACCAAAAGATTTATCCTGGAATTCACTCCAAACTGTAATTTGTCTTAAAAAGTAATAACTAAATGAATATTTTTAAATTTGACTGAAAGAGACAATTGTATCGTTAATCGCAATTATTTCTGACACAATTAATTGTACAGCAAAATTTGGAATTGTTACAGCTCTACTTCTAATCTCATCCCAAAACCAAAGTTTTAATCCTTTTATAGCAAAATCCAAACCCTAATCTACCTGAACTCTCACCTACTTTCATCCCTAAAGCCAGATCCGAATTTTAGAATAACTTTGAAGAGAGGAAGACCAAGGCCAATATGTCCCTGGAGCACAAGGACAAATGCACGCATGCATGCACGCATACACACACACACACACACACACACACACACACACACACACACGCTTGCACAAACACACGCACACACACACACACACACACACACACACACACACACGCTTGCACAAACACACGCACACACACACAGAGACAGATTTAGAGATGAGTGATCTTTTTACCGTTGGCGTTGATCTGGAAGATATTGGAGGAGGTCTCCTGAAACACATCTTGCAGTTCTGAGGGGCTGACCTGTGTGGCTTAGGAGAAAACATGATATCAGCAAACAGTTCTTGGCCCAGTGGAGCATGACACTGAGAGCGGATCACACAGTAACAGCATGTGAGACAACTGCCTTAGCATTTTCTTTTATCAAAACAGTGGCTTTACATAATTCCAACATGTGTTATGCCTGCATTAATTAGGGCCGTGCAATTCATCAAATATAGATGAAAAGCTGAATATTGGTTTGTTTAAAAAAAGCTATGTTTGCTAAAGACAAAGAGCAGTGGGCCGACGATAGATGGGTTAAGCCAAAATTGCATATTGTTATGATGATAAAACCTGAACATGGCACAGAGAATTATGTTGTATATAACTTGTCTGAAAGGCAAAGATCTCTATGTGCTCAGTTGAGATCTGGTGTGTTACCTTTGACTATTGAAACAGGACGATATGTTGATGTAGAGGAGGAAAAACGGATATGTCCCATGTGTTGTTTGAATGATAGAATATAGAAAATGAGTTCCATTTAGTTTTCTTTTTATTGTGAATGGCGTGACTCTTTGTTAAGTAAGATAAAAGCAGATATTGAATATGGATGATGTTCAAAGATTGAGATGGCTGTTCACATGTGAAACATATAAATTAGCCAGCTATGTTGAGACAGCCTGGGAGAAGAGGGAAAAAGCTCTTTACCGAGATGATCCATAGATGAGGATTTGTTGTTTCGATATACTATGTGCGTGTGTGCTGTGTGTATGTATAAGTGTATGTATATGTGTGTATATATATATACTTGTATTCATGTATTTCTCCGAATGATTTGTATTTGCGACCAGAAGACGTTAAATAAGTTTGTGGTGTCTTGTAATGTGGGATGGGCCAAATGTTTGGCATGACACAGAAATCAAATTATACTAAACTAAACTATAGATTTCGATTTCGGCTCCTAACGATCACAAAAACAATGTAATTGAGAAAAACTATTATTTTTTGCCAATTACATCTTTCAAGTAAGGGCTTATTTTGTCTTGTGGTTTGAATGAAAGAAATAGATTTGTTCACATTTTTTGTTCACAAAATTCAACTCAATTGTTTTCTATTCATGCAATCTCTGGCAAATGAGGTTTTGATAGTGACAGCATGTAATTTAAAGCATCACTGCTGCCTTTATATCCTCTGTGCAGGAAAAACCTGGGCATGAGTGGCACCATTTTATTTGACATCTCAGTCATGGTGACTAGTGCTGCTCATGCAATATGCCCACATTTACATCAGACTGAGCTGAAAAGGGGACTTTTATAAAATAAATGTAAAGACTTGAAAGACCTAACACATCTACATTAATTAGTGGTAGGACATAGTATAGTAGAAACATTGACATTTACAGTAATTGTATTGAAATACTTTACATGTTTATTATAATGAATACATGTGGAAATTAAATGGACATCAAAGGCTGCCGGAGCCTCTAATGCTGAATGTAACTGCAGTGATTATGATAGAGTGAATGGGGAAAATGGCATGGCACTAAGCCACAGGCTGGCAGCAAGAGTGGTGAGTCTACTGTACAAATTATGTGGGCAGCGCCATTTTCCTTTTTCAAACGCACGTCATTGAAAATGACAGGGGGGTTTAATGGCCTCGAGCCATTACTGAGCAGGCTGAGATCAACATCACAACCTGTACAAGCTGCACGCACAAGCCATCTCACCCACCCTTTTGTCAAAAACTGCACCCGGAAATTATTGCAATTACCGCAGTTTTTTTCTGACATGGCCAATAGTACAGGGGTATAAATAAAATGTAGAGGTTGAAAAAGCTCAACAGTCTGTATTTGCAGAGAGGTGGATTAAATATTGGCATGAAAAGAGAGACAGTGAAAGCAGAGACAAAGACAGAGCTGGACAATGAAACAGATATTCACCGCGCGGGCTGGAGGAAGAACTGTGAGATCTCCAATGTACATCACAAGTCATTAACTCTACTCACCGAGTTATACTGACAAATCGTCCAGGTAATAACATGATTGCATGCGGTCAGTCGAGCAGCATTACAAGATTGTGATACATTTGGAAATGGGTAATTTTTCAACTGGGAGACTTCTAGTGCATTTTTAATGTTATCTCAGCACACACACATCTTTACCACACACTTTGTCCACCTTTCATTTAGCGTGATGGATGGATATCCAGTGTGCATGCTACAGCGGAGGTGGCCTGGCACATTACAAGACCAACGTATATTTTTGCATATACTGTATGTTCAATACTAGGGTCCATTACTCCTTCTCAGCACAAACCAATGGATATAAAAATATATTCAACACATCACAACACTAAGTTTAAGGTTAACTGGCAAATTTCATGACAGACCATAATGTCTGGAATGTTAATAATATATACATTTTGTGTGGGTTCAAGCTGTTAGCTACACTTTCTGTGTATGGTTTGGGGCTGCGTATGTGTGTACTTGCTGCTATAGAGATGGAGAGTGATGGCGAGTTAATGGCCCATCAGGGCCGCGAACATAGGAATACAGACGGAGTCGGACTTGGGCGGCTGTATCCCTAAAGAGTCTGGCGGCTCTAGCGTTATAAAGTTGAACCAGGCCAAGTGTGAAAAAAATCCTTAAATTTAGCATCTTGCAAAGAAGAAGATGAAGACATACTTCAATAACACATTACGTTACGTTACATATTTAGTCTAGTATCGATGACGTTTCATTTCTGGGATTGTTCAGGTGCCGCCGGAAATTCCTCGCTGGATGTCTCTCATTTCAAGAAATATTGTGTGGACTAGCCAGACCTCCCTCCTCAGTGCTTTGGAGATAGGTCCGGCAATGCTTGACTATTACACATAGGCCTGAAATACACACACACACACACATGCACAAACAGGGCCTTATCCATGCACTAATGGAGCACCAGTCCACACTCCATCTCAACCCAAGTCCCTACGGACTGAGCTACTGCTGCCCCTAAATTGTATCTGGAGAATATTGTCAATCAGCAAAGTTCCTTTTTTTCAGTCAAATGTGTCCGTACAACCCGTTCTCGCTCCCAACTCGTAAAATAAGAACAGCTTATGGATCTAAAAGTTATCATAACTTAAATAATATAGAAGTTTGTAAATTGTGTGCAAGGTTGAAACTGCAGGCTAGTAAATGCTCGGTTTTTGGTTCACTTCCTATATTTTGGTCGGATCACATTCTCACCTAAAGTGAACCAAACTATAGAGCACCTGGAAGCGAACCGAGACCCCTGTTTTTAAGCGGACAAGAGTTCATTTGTTTGGTCCACATCAGAGTTTAAATGAGCTTTCACATCAGCCCAAACGAACCGGACTATCCGACCAAATGCTCCAGAGTTGGTTTTAAACAGACCAAACAAAGTAGGTGTGAAAGCAACCTTAGTGTTGGCTCTGATCCAAAAGCGACATGAAGGTCGCTTACGAGAGTTGCGGAGGTGCTGTGTGGGTCTGGCCTAGGCAGTGTGGAGGTAGTGCTGGGGCCGGGGCTGGAGCCGCCACCAGATAGTCGCCAGAACTGGCTGATGGCTGTCATTTGCTGGAGACTGTTCACATCAGTTAGATGTTGATCACTTTTTGCATGAGACTCCAGCGCTCGTACACCCAACATTCCCAGTTTAATTGCTTTCTTGCATAAGAAACAGTAGCCTTCAAATACATTGTTAGCAACTGACTTCAACCAAGCCCTAAATTTAGCTTAAAGTCCTTAAAAGGGCTGAGCGCCTACAAAATAAAACTACCACTGTGCATAGCCACAGCCACATCTCTAGTGATCTCTTGCAGTGCCATGATACTTCCTACTTATGTTTTCCACTCATACCCCTTCTGGCCTTCTTCACAGAATATACAGTCGGAAAACATGAAATAAACTTAGTGTGTGAAATATCTATGGAAAATGTATCTCGTCAACTGCTGTGCTTGTTTGATAAAAGAGTAGGAGAAAAATACATTAGTTAAAACCAAACGTATTTACTTGCATGAATCTACTGAGTTTATATCTAACTTTAACCAAATATACCATGTTTTACCTTTTATTCTTTTGTTAAATGTGGTGTGCCCAATTCATGCAGCGTCAGTTACACTTGGGCAGTTCGTATGTGTGTGTGCGTGGGGAGTGTGATAGAGCGAGTGAGAGAGTGACGGTGATTAGCTTCGGAGCGAGTACCAACTCTTGAGGCATAGTGGGAAAAACAAAGTGCTCTGTTTTCTGACAACGGTGGGAAATCTTTAGCAGGAAAAGTTAACCCTCTCCTTGATTTCATGTTGTTTATGGAGACGGAGAACCCGCAAGTGAGTCGGGGGAAATGCAATGCTACCGAGCCACTGCTGATCTACGTGCGTCGCCACGACGTGTAGTTACATTTTTCTTTTTAAAGGTTCACATCAGGCTATGGCGTAGGGTTCGGCATAGGGTCCGTATCTCCACATACCTACGTACGTATCCACGGCATCCATTTAACGCAGAAGCATACATTGGACTTTACAAATACAATGTATCTCCATGTACCTACGTATGTATCCACAGCGTCCATTTAACGCAGAAGCATAAATTGGACTTAACAAATACAATGTTAACATGCTGATGTTTAGCAGGTATAGTGTCCCCTTTTAGTCGATAACACAACAGCTTGGGGATGAAGAACTTTCCCCGTCAAATGGCCGTCAAAGCCATTAGACTGTTGCAGGCACGGGAAGACCTGCCTTCTCTCTTCAGTCTTTCTGCACTTTGTCTAACTTAACCTGACTACAGCAGAAACTGTGCTAGCGATTTAACTGTCTGAAAAGAGGTGAGCTAGCTCCACCCAGGGTGTCACTATCAAGGCTTGTTTCTGCATTGTGCTTGTTAAGCTTTGCTAACTAGCCGCACTCTCTGTCATTTAGCTTAGCTAATATTTGATTGATAGCGCAGGACTCCTAAGGAATCCAGGGTTTCCCCCAGTGTATTGCAAGCCTGGTGGCCTATCAGGCC
Organism: Sander lucioperca; assembly: GCF_008315115.2. NCBI lineage: Eukaryota > Metazoa > Chordata > Actinopteri > Perciformes > Percidae > Sander > Sander lucioperca. The sequence goes on from NC_050182.1 coordinate 40,263,973, forward strand.
TTAAGTATCTGGGAAATATTTTTTAATTTATTTTGAAGATGTTTTTTAAACTACAGTTACACTTGGGCAGCTCGGTTGGAAACTTAGCCATAGCATAACTTCAAAACTCAAGTTAGCTTTTAGCACTGACTTAATGTAGGGCCCTAAGGATTCTTTGTTTAGCTTTGAAAAATTCTCAATTTTGCAATTCTGTCCATGATACTGTTATTATCACAGATTTGGCTCTACATTAATGCTGCCATCAGTCTGTGACTGGTCCGAGCTGGGCCCTTGTCAAAAAAGACACTTGCCACCGGGCTTAAAACCTTTTCTGGTGGACACCCTGGACTTAAACTCCTAAATCACCTGGGTACTGTATTTACGGCGACAAACTGGTCTAATAACTTTTATGACATCTCAATGACAATTGCAAATGATTCCCCTTCACTTGAGGTCAAGTGAATTATTCATGACACTGTTATACAAGCATTTGACAGTGTGATCAAAATTCATGACACAAGACACAATTGTTTCACTTTACTTGAGGTCAAGGAAAAATATCCATAACACAATCATGAAGGTCTCATGACAGCCAATGTAGAAACCAATCACTTATGACAGTTTAATGTAATGTTAACAACTAAAGCTAAAAGGTTTCTTTAAGTTTGATAATTTGATATTTAATTGCTTAATGTCAAGTTGTCATAACACCAACATCGTGAACAGTGCTAACTAATGAAAACAGTCATACAGATTCATAAAGACTCCTTCATGTTTATAAACAGTGTCATGCCATTGTTATGACAGTGTCATGTCAATTTTATGCACACCCCTTCAAATAAAGTGTTACCAAAATAATAACCATCATTATTTTGTAAAGATGTATCAAATCAGTTGATTAATGAGCAATTTCACTTGAGTTTTCAAATCTTTTTAATTTCCACTCATCAGTCAGAATCATGGAAATGCAGAGACAATATTTGCTTTGCTTGATATGTCCTTTATGGGATTACATTTTCATTATTTGTTCTACATACGGTATCGTAGATGTCAAAATAAGAGACTAGTGTCTGAAGGGGAATGAGGGAAAATAAAGTTTTAAGGCAGGCTCTCACTTTGCATATTCCCAGTTGCTAATGATAAACTCCAGTGAGCTGATTGTAGCTAGATGATGATCACTTTGCCAGTGTGGTTGATTAGCCTTTTCTCCTTTTTAAGCATTGAATAATCAATACCAAGTGCCCCTATTTCTCCAACTGTAATGAGTGTGAGTCCTGAGCATGCCAGGGATAAATTACCATCAAGCCTTCACGGAGTACCTTGTCGATAGCACAAATGTGGTATCTGCAACATGTTCAATTATACTCTCAAATCAGAGAGGGACTTAATCAAGAGCTCCTGTCTCATTATGCCTGAGGTCAGCAGCTGTCTCTATTCAGTGAGGAGGGACAGATTTTACTCTTCCCAAAAATCTGCAATTTAGCCAATGAACAGCTGACTGGGGGAACGAGAACCTGGCCTGATCCCAACAGCCGGCGCTGCAGGTGGAGCTGACGAGGTTTGGTTTTTGTTCTCAGTAGTATTTGACCAATACACATACCCAGTCTGTAAACTAAGCTCCTTTGTAGTAAATCAGAGAAAACTGACAACATTGTATAACTATTTTATTGAAAGTATTTGAACCTTTTCAGTTATTTTCTGGTTAACATCTCTTTGTCAAAGGGATAACACTGACATCACAACCTCAGTTTTGAAAATGATGGCCAAAACAGAAAATCTCTTGCACAGCACAGAGGCGGAGTCTGCGATTCTGGAGAAAGATTGATATTGGAACTCCAGACCCAAACAAATTAGATTAGATTAGATAGACTTGTATTGATCCCAAATTGTGAAATTTCAGTGCTACAGCAGCAAAATATCAGACACACAGCACACATACAGAATATATAAGAAATAATCAATAAGATAGAATACAATAACAACTATTCAAAAATAAAGATACAAAAATACAAAGGGAAGAATGTACAAACGTTTAAACAAGTAGCAAATAAAGATGTACACCTACTTAAATAGTATTTATAAAGATGTAAGTAAAACCTATGTTTGTGTAAGTTGCACTTAGTGCAGTATTGTGATGTATATGCGTCTTATCTCAGTGATGAAGTGTTATCCCACTAGCGATGGATTAGATGGCTGAGCCTATACGAAACAGAACGGACGTTACGTTCTGTAACTCCAGATTCAGTGAGTTGTTATTTTGGGAAATAATTGTTCGGTTTCATCGCCATTTATACGCAGGCTCGTCCAAGGTGAGGCCCACCCGGCCGCCAAAATACTGAACGCCACTGCCAATACAGCTTCAAGAAGGCTGTCACATTGTTGATATGCTATAAATGAAGCTATATATTTTGCTTAAATTCAGATGTGAATATACATCAAGTTTCTAATTTCATACATCAGTGATGCCGCAGTACAGAAACTGGTACAGCAACATCATTATGGACAAACAGGGTTATTTTAAGCAATGACGGAATCAAGCTTGGAGAACACAGGAAACCACAGGAATACATAAAAGATTCACCTTGACATCACTGGAAGGAGGCGTGCATACACCCCACCTTCCACACACATGCTCACACACACACACACACACACACACACACACACACACACACAGTACAGCATCGACCCCACATGCAGGCTCTGTCCATGTTACCATGTCGCTCGTGGCCAGAACATGCAGAAAATGCAGACCAACATTAAATCGTAACCACAAAGAGCTTTGTTCTAGTCTGACTGAACACCATGCTGATCATATGCTGGAATTTGAGTGAATATTTTTTATCCTTTGGTGAAAGCTTACTCGTAATTTTGCCTCCCTCCTCTGCTCAGTGGGAGACGGACAATTGCAAAGTGTGAGGGGCAGTTTGCAAAGATAACAAACATTAAGTCATCAAATTGATCTAGCTTGAACATTTAAAGAAATGCATCAATTATGTGAGTCCAACTTAAAAAAAAAACAAAGTTAGTTGAGCACAAACTTTTTTCTCATTCCTAATGCAAATTTAGGCTCTAAATGATAAACAGAAGGAGAAAGGAATTAAATGGGCCACGTACAGCTAACAATAGATATTTTCACTGACATTTTCTTTTCGGTCTAAACCTGATCCTTGTTGTCATTTTGCTGGCGGGTCAGTGCAATTACTTTTATAATTGTCATCTTTAATGGATCTAAAAATATTTTTCCATTGCAGAATTTGATGCAAAACATGACCTTTCCACAAAACATTTTCTTTTTCTGTAGCTGCATGAGGGTCAAATGAATGAGGGCTTTCATGAGAAAATGATAAAATATCTTTGATATAATACATTCTTTATACTTCAGCAACTCATTCAGGCAAAAGCAGGGGAGCACTTTGTCACCAAATTTGGATTTATATGGCGTTCGTTCTTTTCGATCTTTACTCATCTTCATCAAGGACTAGCTCAGTTCAAACTGATTTTCTTTTTTTTCTATTCCTGCTACAGAAGGCAGCTCAGGATAAACTGACAGAAAGTTAAGAGAAACACGAAGACCAAAGTTGAAATTTCAATTTAAACTGCTAATTATGCCACAGATCAAGACCCATCAAATTAGTTTATACATTTCAATTTAATGAGCTAATTGTCACTCATATTTTTGTATTATTGATTTGTTTCATCTAATTAAATCTTAAAGACTTTTTAAGTTTAAGAAAAGTAAAGTACCTAATCAAGCTTGCCCGAGATATGTTTGTATCTCAGATTTCAGGGAAGGAGTAAAAAATACTCTTATGATTCATATTTTGTTTAATATAGTTTTCCTACATAAAAAGTAAAAACTATGCGGAAATACCAATAAACCAGAGCATGTTTTTCTCCCATCCCAGAATGCTGTGTGGACTAGCCAGAACCTTCTCCGCAGTGCTGTGGAGGGAGGTCTGGCAATTACTGGCAAAAACTACTCACAACCAGACAGTTTCAGTGTTTATAAGCCAACATTTTGCTGCCTTGCCAAAGTGCCGGTCAAGGCTGTTGCCTAGTCTGCCTATACGCAACTTTTGTTGCTTTGTTGCTTTGCTGCTTTGTTGCTGCTTGTTAGCTTGTCCCTGACAGTTGCTGCCAGAGACAATGACGGTGTGTTTTTGCTCTCTGTATTGACAGTCCGCTCTGCGCTGGAGGTTTCAGGTTTCTTTGCCGTTGTTGTTGTTTCGAAAATTCCCCTCAACAAATAGTGTTTGCCATATTAGACTGCGATTGGTTTATGCATTAGTAAAGTACCTAATCAAGCTTGCCCGTGATACGTTTGTAGGCTATCTCTGATTTCAGAGAAGTAGCCTATGTAAAAAAATACTGTTATGATTCATATTTTGTTTAATATAGTATTCCTACATAAAAAGTAAAAACTAAACTCTGAACAAGGGACTGGAAACACATCTATCTCCCTCAATGACTACTTTTACATGCACATATTCCGGTTTTTGCCCTTTTAGAAGACCTGTCTTTCATAATGTTTGAAAGTAAGTGTTTTTCTCCTTCTTTTCTTTTGGGCATGCATCTCTACCGCAGTCCTACAAACTGTCGGCTGGTTAGATTGTGTCCAAGAACCATAGCAAACTGCATTAAAAACACTGATTGAGACACATATTCCGAATGCGCTGTATACATGGCCAAAGAATGCTTCTAAAACCAGAAAATAATACTGGCATATTCCACATCTTCATCGGAAAATGCTAAATTCGGAAGAAGGCCTTATTCAGAATATCGGAATATGCAGTTTAGATGACCTTTATCAAATTCGCAATATTGCCATATTCGGAATAATAGTGGAATTGGTGTGCATGTAAACATACTCATTGATAAATTCTGCCATGGTCATGCCGGGCAGCCGCCATGGAGCCCGGGCAACTGTTTTGCAGAGCCCGGCCGCAACATGGAGCCCGGGCATGCAGTGAATTCATGATAAAAAAAAGTGAAATAGTTTTTTTTGTAACACTTAATCAAACATCCCACTGTAATTCCATGAATACGTTGTGATTACCTTTGCATATAGAAATTCAAGAAACGACCTGCATAGAAAAGCTGTGTGCTTCTGTTTTCTTCTAATCCAATAAAATGGCGCAACTCTATGTTGTAGAATATTGATTACAGGTATTTTCCAGAGACAGGTATTCTCTAAGTTGAATAAAAACATTCATTATAGATTTCCAGAAATACACACTTGTTTGCATTTACTGTGAGTAACAGAAGGTTAGATTTTCACTGCCAGATAACAATTGAACAATTTTACAATCAAAATCCAAAGATCAGATTTACAAAGCATGACGTGTGCTGCCACCTAGTGGTATTGATAGTTTCCAGAGCCATTCAGAGAGAAGGTGCAGAGGGCACAGTGAAGCCAAAGTCGATAAAAGTGCTCATATAAGGCTGGACTTGAGATCAATGGTGTCTCCAGTTGGTCCATTAATCCGTGCATGGCTGTCTCACACATGACCCACTTTGGCTGCTTACTGCCCATCAGCAGTGCATGGAGTTGCAAAAGCAAGCGCTCATCACAGCCCTGTCACACCCAGTCCACCATCTTCCTTCATTCAAGCTTAATAAGCAGGGCTATGTCTTAATGGAGCTCCTCACAGGGAACTAATGTGGACACATCATGGGTCAGGTCCTACACCGTGCACTCTGCCGTCTGCTCAGAGAACCAAGTGGGACTCATTAAAGGAACACGCCGACTTATTGGGACATTAGCTTATTTACCGTATCCCCCAGAGTTAGATAAGTCCATACATACCCTTCTCATTTCCGTGCGTGTCGTAACTCTGTCTGATGCACCCACCGCTAGCCTACTAGGTAACAGGCTCCAACTAGCCTACTGCTCCGAATAAGAACCGAAAGCAAAGCACTGCTACTTCTGCTACTTGGGCGGAGTGATTTGCTCGCAGCACCTGAGAAGCCCCGTGGTGAGGAGCAGAGAGTAACAACGGTGCTTTTCAGGTGTTGCGCTAATCACTCCGCCCAAGTAGCAGAAGTAGCAGCGCTTCGCCTTCTGAGAATATAGTTCCCAGTATGTATACGGTTAGAAGATGGCTGTGTCTCATGTTACCTTGTTATTTGTACACGCTGTGACTATACAAATCACAACATGTAAATAGGAACATGTTGACGTTATTTTGTCACTTATTGGGAGCAGTAGGCTAGATGGAGCCGGTTACCTCCAGGATCTGTGCTAAGCTAGGCTAGCGGTGGGGGCGTCAGACAGAGTTACAACACGCACGGAGATGAGTCCCAATAAGTCGGCGTGTTGCTTTAAACTGTGAAGGTGTGGGAGGGATGGGATGCTGTTGTCAAGTAGGGCTGAAACTAGGGCTGGGCAATATATTGATAATATATCGATATTGATATATGACGCTAGAGTCTTAAATTTTGGATATCGTACTATCGTGATATGAACCAAGTGTTGTCTTTTCCTGGTTTTAAAGGCTGCATTACAGTAAAGTGATTTGATTTTTTTAACTTATCAGACTGTTCTAGCTGTTCAAGTATTTGCCTTTACCCACTTAGTCATTATATTCACATTACTGATGATTAGCAAGCGCTCATCACAGCCCTGTCACACCCAGTCCACTGTCTTGCTTCATTCAAGATTAATAAGCAGGGCTATGTCTTAATGGAGCTCCTCACAGGGAACTAATGTGGACACATCATGGGTCAGGTCCTACCCCGTGCACTCTGCCGTCTGCTCAGAGAACCAGGTGGGACTCAAGGTAATGTTATCATTTAGACCTTGTGTTGTCCTCGGATCAAACATTGCTGTTTTCAAAGTTTTTAATATCAGAAATATGGGTTTCTTTCAACCAAATTCCCCAAAAATAACATGGAAGTATGTTGTATGGAACCAATACAACATTTTAAAAAAAATATGATTATTTTCATAAAATTTGGGGTGTTTTATTCAATTTTATAGCATTTACAAAAATGTTTGAATGGTTTCAAAACAGTATCCTGAGTAAACTTTGACAGTCTGTGATCCACACAACAGCCTCAAATCTTAACTAAGGGACCGTTCGGTATTTATGGAATGGACCACCGGAGGAAAATAGGGGAGGGTCATGTCTTTTTATTTTTTGCTGAGGGGAGGGTCATCCAACATTTTTTAGTCTCTGGGGGTCACCCAACTTTTTTATTCATGAAAAGAGCAAAATTTCAAAGTGGCTTGTTTGGTGCATATTTATCCATGTAGCTCTCAGTCTCGGCCCCCTAGCAGATGGTCTGACCGCATACACGGAGTTTGCTGGGGGGGGCAGCCCCCTGGTGGTTGAAACGGGTAATTGCATTGTTTAAAAAATTGGAATAATTAGATCTGACATGACCAGATATTTTATAAATATCTTAAATAACACAAAACAACTAAATGGTGATAGGTAATACATCTGATTTCATGTACTGCTTTAGTAAAAAAAAATATTACCTGGCTGACGATGGGAGCAGCAGGACGCAAAAAACGGAAGTTACTGTTGCACTAGTCTGGACATCTTGCCGTGCCAACCTTGCAATAAAGGTTTGCTAAATGCCATGTATATACATGTGATGTCAGCTTACTAATTGATTGCGGGTTTTGTGTAGATTTGGACTTTTATACGTTTATTCCACTTTGTTTAAACGGTGAAGTGGAGAGGCCTCGTTCACCTGTTTGGAGCTGGCTGGTGAATGTGACGCTCATATCGGCCTTGCTGGATACACTGTATCATTTACCTTTTTGTGGATCTACTGATCGCTGTGGATTACTTTTTTTTCGTGTCATTAGATTACGGCAAAATACGGATCTTTTTTCTCAATGTGTCTTAACGTTTTATGGTGTGACTGCGCTTGGTTTCTGCATTTGGAGAGGCATCTCAACAGACTGTAGGTCCAACACTGATTGTTCACCATTACATTTTAGTTGAATTTAAGCGTCTGTCTATTGCGTTCCAAAACAGCCGTGCCGCGATTGGATTTCATAAGGGCGAATTGTTAAATTGTTACAATGTAACTTAAAAACTTTAAAAATAAAATGTGTTTTGGAATATAATGTTCAGCTTCAGCAGCTTTACCTATGTGCTAAAATATACAATGACGATAGTGACAAGTCCATAGCAACCAGTGTTGAATTGGTTATATCCCAGCGTCCTTTGCTGAATGATCTCAATGTTTTATTGTTTTATTTCATGTGAGTACTAGTTTACTAGAGGAGTAACTTAGTATTTGAAGTAATGCAGTAATGCATGAAGTGTGCATTTAGTTTCCATGCTTATTGTGTTTCCACAACAATGTTAGTGAGTAAATCTACTGAAATGGCCACCACACCATAACAGAGGACTGTGATGTATAAGATGAGAATGCAGAGGTTAACTCCTGTATATCATGGCTGTAAAAATCAAATGGCATCTGTACTTCTTTGCTAAGTGCAGACTTGCACGCAAGAGGAGGGTCATGCTTCTTTTTCAGATCGTTTTGGAGGGTCATAGGAAAATTATTACTGATAAGGGGAGGGTCATGTCTTTAAAGGTTAGAGACCACAAAACTCCTCCGGTGGCCCCTTAATTAAATAACGAACAGTCCCTAATAGTCAAAATTATTTAGAATTTCTGTTTTTTTTTTAAAACTAAAAATGTTTAAAAAAGTGTCAAAAGCATAAAAAAAAATGGGAAAAACTTTCGGAAAAAGCGCAAAAAGAAATCAACAACTTCATGGTCAATGGGAAGACAACACAAGGGTTAAAGTTGCAGTAAGCAATTCTGTGCAAAGATTGTTGATTTTTGAACTCAACTGCCAAACAAATACAACTCATTCTCACAACTTCCAACACTTACTGTTTTAAAAACTCAACACACTTACTGTTGAGTTTCAGAACATCTACTTCACGCTCCAAAAAACCCTTGGAGGAAATTTTAGTGATTTGCGATATTAGGCTATATAAATAAAATTGACTTGTCAAGCTAGGGGGGAATTTTTGGATTTGAATAATTGGTTGCGAAAAGCAAGGTGGTGTATCTCATGTATGTAACGAAGGCTCTGAAGTACAAAACTATATACACATATGCAGTGCTTGAAGTGGGAAAAAAAAAGTGCCAGTACTCTTACATTTATTTAAACAAGTCGTGTGTGTGTGTGTGTGTGTGTGTGTGTGTGTGTGTGTCAGTGAGCCAGCTGTGCGTGGAGCAAAAATACATCATTTGGTCCCTTGACCAACAGTCAGGCCATCCATGTGTTTCGTTACTCACATTAATGTTGACGTTGGTGTCACTGACTAAGGTAACGTTAAGGTTGGTAGCTGCAGACTCCTCACTAATGCTAACTGTTCCACTCACATCAACATTAATGTTAGTTTGAAGCTCATGAATCGTATCTGATGTTTCTGGTTGGACTTGGACCTCTGTTGACATGTCTGGCTCTGGCACACGCCTTCTTTAAGTACCTTTCTGAAGCCAGGCTAACACGACTTACAAACTCGACACACTTCTTTTTAGTTTCTAGGTTTTCAGCAGTGATAAATCTGTTACGGTCAGGCCACAGGATCAGACAGCTTTTTCGAACTAGCGTCCGTGGAGAAGCGAACTTCTGATAGGGTGGGCCGACTGCTTGCCTTTACGTGATTCGTCAAGATCTGAGGTAAGTCACGTAGTGCCCTCTGGGTAGTGTAGTTTATTTAATGTTAGGGTCATTACCAATCTCTCTGACACTGACACTTTCTCTGTCAGTGGTAGAGTACCGGCTACATGCGAGAAGTAGCGGTACGCAAGAAAATGTGCAGGTACGCTTAAGAGTAAAATGTAGAAGTGCCGGTACTGCGTACCGGTGAGTACCGGCCCACGTCGAGCACTGCACATATGGTAATACGATCATACTATGACAACTGTGGCCGCTAGTGTAAACTGTCAAGCATGAAATAGTGAGCTTTTGCATCCTTTCATGTTCAATACAGCATTTATTCAAAACAGCATATGGTGCATCAATATGTGTTGATATTAAAGCTGTGTTGTCCTGTCATCCTGAATGAGACACTCCACTGTGCTAGAAGTGACACGCCGCCTCTCAGAGTGGAGGGTTGAGAGTTTTTTTTGCCGGGAGAGGGAGGAGAGAGATTAGCCTAAAAGACAGCTCTATTAGAGACTTAACCTGGGCTTTGATCATTTCCTGAGCTCCCCTTTAGATCAGCCTGAGCAACAGACGGCAAATCTGACAGGCTCCTGCTCTACCACCCCCCCCCATCCCCACCACCACCACCCATATCCCTCATCATGTACCCAGGCTTCACTGTGATCAAAGACCCCCCTTTCTAGTGGCTGAGGCTCCCATCTGTCGGCCCACAATAGAGAAGACTGGGAGAGAGAAGCTGGCTGTCAGGCTGAGTGAAAGGGAGTATTTCAGGGCACACATATGAGTACAGTATGCTGGAGTCCACAGACAAATAGCATATGTGATGTTTATTATTCCCTCTGACACATCCTCCCATCCTCCTTCACTATGTATCTGTATTGCAGCATAATGGCTTGTGCCAGCAACTCCCAAAACAGTCAAAAGGGATTGGTATGAACATAGATTCTGTATACACTGCTATAAATGCACAGTACAAAGCAGACAGATAAAGGGCCTATTCATTTGGTGCTGACTGGCCACATCAGTGTTCCCCACAGGTTGATATTTTACTTGTGGTGGTGTGTGGTGCAGGATGTGACGGTGCGGCGCATGAAGGCTGGGTTCAGTAATAAACTAGTCAAAGGAAGGTTTATGAACTATTTTTTGAAAACAATGACTACATTACAATAATTTAGAAAAAAATAACTATTTACATATTAAACGAATTAGACTTAACAATGACACAGATAAAAATATTGCGACACTATTCTGCACCAAACACAATTTCAGGGTAGTTGTTAGTGCTGCACAATGAGGAAAATATGCAATATGATATATATATATATATATATATATATATATCTATATATATATATGCCATAACGTTGTTGGATATCGCAATATTACTTCCAATAAATAAACAGATATTAAAATGCACTCAGTTCTGCCTTTCTGCGGCTTTCAGTATTCTGCTAAAATACAACAAATTGCTTGTTGAATTTTAAACAAATGAAAGGAAAGTGAAGCCATGATGATTTTTGCCAAATGTTAACGGTTCAGCAGATAAAATACCAGATTACCTGGAGCCCAAATGTTATATGTATACTAGGGTTATCTAAAGTAAATTCTTGTTCATTTTGTTTGTTAGATCATTGTTTTTTGAAGTGTTTTGGGGATGCTAAATATGCTGTTTTGTATTATACATGTCCTGTTGCACTCATTAAGATCTCATCTGAGCAGATTTCTGTCATTCAAAGAAGTCTGAGTTGTACTTTAAGACTTATACAGCCAATTTAATAAAATTAAGGGTTTTATTTGGGCTCGAGTCCAAAAATATGGTTAATGGATACAGGCACGGAGAACTTAAAGTGCCTATATTATGAAAAAAAAATCATTTTTTCTGGGATTTGGGGTGTTATTTTGTGTCTCTGGTGCTTCCACACACATACAAACTTGAAAAAAAAAACACCCATGCTGTTTTGAGTGAGATACGGGTTTCTGAATGTATGCTGCCTTCAGTCTCCGGGTGAGCTGTTCAAAATCGGCAGAGCTTTCTACGTCACTAGCCGAAACGAGGTGGCTAACCGTAGCATGCTAGTGCTAGCATGCTAGCTCGTTCTGAATGGCAAAACACTGCTACAACACACTAGTTCACCATAATCTACAATCTGTGCGACTGCCAACAAAGATGTTACAGCAGTGAGAGGTCTCACTCTGTAGCTAAAACAGAGACCTGAACACAGGGTAAAAAGAGGAGCTGCAGCAATGTGCAGTACAACAAAGATATGGTGTTCTTTATTGTCATTGCATTTAAGTACAATGAAATTGTAGAGCCACTCTAGTGAGGTGCATCATCATTGTAACACATATAAAACTCATCTCACAACACATTCATTGCAAACACACACACACACACACACACACACACACACCGTACCGAATACATCTCACCCATCATTTATAGCAAACACCTATCTTTCCTTCAGCACATCCTAGCCATAAAATAAAAACACAACTTGCCCACTCTCACACTAAGTGGATAATAAATATTCTAATGTGGATAAAGTGCTGAGTAGCAGTGCAAACTGCATCATTAAAAAAGTTAGCAACGATTAGCTCCGTTAGTGGTTAACTCTGGTCAGCTCCGGTTAAAAGATATGCTTGCAGAGAAGGCTGCAGTAGAGAGGGGTAACAACCAGACTCTGATAAATGACGTTTGGGGAGCTTTCACAGCAGTGTGGCCACGGTGTTTCTACAGTTTTATTAGTACAGTTAATCACACTGCAAGAACACCAGCAGCAGCATGCTACTACCAACGATAGCCTCTGAGGCTGAAGTGCAGCGTTGATGCTGTCATGCACGCAGCGCACGACTTCACGAGGGGGAGGAGCTGGAGGCAGCTGGTCTGTGTGCTCTGTAAAAAATACACCGTTGATTGGATAAAAAAGTAATTTGGATTTTATCTACATGGGCGGGTCTCAATCTACCTGGGCGGGGCGCCCAAGTAGAACCTATGTATGGGACACAATGCACATATCGGACAGAAAAGACCTGAGGCTTTATTCATGAAGCTCAACACTAACAGCAGTGGATTGCACTACATTTTATGCTCGGTAATTTGAGCTTTTTCACAAATTGACTGAGATCGTGATTGCCTGAAACATATGGAGGAAATATTTATTCATAATTCAAATTGAAAGTCCAAAGAGAAATTGAAAGTCCAAAGAGAAAACGAAGCGAGATCAAATTAAAAATATAATTATTTTTTTTAAATTTTCCATTGATCAAATTAAAAAAAAATATATTTTTTTTTAATTTTCCATTTGGCTTTTCCATTTGGATTTAATATTTGGCTTTTGAATTTCAATTTAACATTGGCTTTTCCATTTGGATTTAATATTTGGCTTTTGAATTTCAATTTAACATTGGCTTTTAATTTGGATTTAATATTTGGCTTTTCGATTTCAATTTAACATTGGATTTTCATTTGGATTTAATATTTGGCTTTTGAATTTACATTTAACATTGGCTTTTCATTTGGACTTGACACATGTCAATGTAAATGAGGAGGCGTGGCCCAAAGGCTGGTGGGAGGGTCTGAAACAAAAGGGGTGCAGAGGCACCTTATGAACAGCAGGGGGAGCTGACTGCTGGGGAGCACACTGTTGAGCATCTGTCTGCAGTTTGGCCACAAGGCTGGCTTATCCTCTTATTTCACATGATAGAAACTGATGATGTAGGCTAAACACAAACGACATTTCACGCAACAACAGTGAAGTTTTCATGTAGAATTGGGCCTGTGTTAGTGAGGACTAGATTAGGACTGTATTTAAAGCTGATTCTGGTTTCCAACTTCGCCCCAGGTGTGTCTGTTTAAAACACGGACGGAGACAACTTCTCTCTTTTGACAGTACAAACATGGGTGTGGGTAGCTCTGCTACGTGTGTTTGTGTGTTGTCAGATCTTGAGGACACACACACACACACACACACACACACACACATACACAATCTCTACCGGGTAGTCATCGTCCAAACTGCGACCTCTCCTTTTTCTTTCTCTCACTTTTTTCTCCGGGTGGTGCGTCAGTGTGAGGTGCGTGTCCGCGCTATTCTCCGACACGTACTCACAACAATCACTCCTGATTGACGGCCTTTTGTACAGCCTGTGTAGGCTACTTTTTCGTTCATTTGATTTCCGATTTTGAAACGATATCCAAATTTGAAAAATGGGTCATTTCAAACCTTGTTAATATTGATGACAATGTGTTCAAATGGAAAACGTGTGTGAAATAGCAGATGGAAATTATAAAAAAGCAATGTATTCTATAATCTAGATCGGGAGTTTGCCGTAGCAGCAGCAGCAAACAACTGGAAACTTTTTACAATTTTTGCCTGCTATTTCACCACTAAATTCACTATTGAGACTTTTTTATGCGAGCAATTAACTGTGTAGAGTTTGAATATGGGCAGTTTTACAAACATTGATGGCCAACTGCACATTTTCTCCGATGTTGTCAGAAGCTCCAGTCTGATGGGACAGCCAGCTGGTGGCGGCCGGGATCGCCTCCCTGCTGGCTGGCCAGTGATGCTCACAGACACCGCTGTCAGCTGGAAGTCTCTCAATAGAATCATGGACAAGTTTATTTCCTGAAATATGGCTCGTCTTCCGTTTGAACACATTGTCATCAATATTAACAAGGTTTAAAATGACCCATTTTTCAAATTTGGATATCGTAGCGTACACAGGCTGTACAAAAGGCCGTCAATCAGGAGTGATTGTTGTGAGTACGTGTCGGAGAATAGCGCGGACACGCACCTCACACTGACGCACCACCCGGAGAAAAAAGTGAGAGAAAGAAAAAGGAGAGGTCGCAGTTTGGACGATGACTACCCGGTAGAGATTGTGTATGTGTGTGTGTGTGTGTGTGTGTCCTCAAGATCTGACAACACACAAACACACGTAGCAGAGCTACCCACACCCATGTTTGTACTGTCAAAAGAGAGAAGTTGTCTCCGTCCGTGTTTTAAACAGACACACCTGGGGCGAAGTTGGAAACCAGAATCAGCTTTAAATACAGTCCTAATCTAGTCCTCACTAACACAGGCCCAATTCTACATGAAAACTTCACTGTTGTTGCGTGAAATGTCGTTTGTGTTTAGCCTACATCATCAGTTTCTATCATGTGAAATAAGAGGATAAGCCAGCCTTGTGGCCAAACTGCAGACAGATGCTCAACAGTGTGCTCCCCAGCAGTCAGCTCCCCCTGCTGTTCATAAGGTGCCTCTGCACCCCTTTTGTTTCAGACCCTCCCACCAGCCTTTGGGCCACGCCTCCTCATTTACATTGACATGTGTCAAGTCCAAATGAAAAGCCAATGTTAAATGTAAATTCAAAAGCCAAATATTAAATCCAAATGGAAAAGCCAATGTTAAATTTAAATTCAAAAGCCAAATATTAAATCCAAATGGAAAAGCCAATGTTAAATTGAAATTCAAAAGCCAAATATTAAATCCAAATGGAAAAGCCAAATGGAAAATTAAAAAAAAATATATTTTTTTTTAATTTGATCAATGGAAAATTTTAAAAAATAATAATATTTTTAATTTGATCTCGCTTCGTTTTCTCTTTGGACTTTCAATTTCTCTTTGGACTTTCAATTTGAATTATGAATAAATATTTCCTCCATAGAAACACACTGCTGCATTCATACTCTCAGCAGGTGGACAAAGAATAAAAATCAACATGTTAATCAAGTTTTACATAGTTAATGATTATGCATTAGTAACTACAGTAAGGGCGAGGGAGGGCAATTTTGCTTTCAAACTAACATGGAAACTGCATTCTAGCTTGAACAACAATAAACCTTATGTTACAATAACCATGGGAATCCTTTCATTAAACCTGCACAGAAGCACATGTGTAGATTTTAGCATTGTTTCTGATGGCATTGTTTATTTGTAGAAAAATGAAACAATCCAGGACAAACCTAGCAGCCACCAAAGTTGGAAATATTCAAATCCTAAACATAAAGAGAAATACACCCTGAATTTTAAGCCATGCCAGCAGCTTTGTGGGCTTTTCTTATAGGCACAGTGGGGGCTTGAGCTAAATACTATTAGCACACTAACATGCTTACAATGGCAATGCTAACATAATCATGTTAACCAGGTATAATGTTCGCCATGTTCATTGTCTTAATTTAGCGTGTTAGCATACTAACATTTGCGAAATTGAAATAAACACAAAGTTCAGCTGAGGCTGATGAAATGTCAGTTTTGCAGTTATTCAGTCATACACAAAAGGAAAGGAAAATTGGAAACGGCGTTACATGAAGAGTTAAGAGACCAGGGTAAATCTGTCCAATCTGAGTTTTCTGTTGCACGACTAAAACAACTTTTGAACGTACACGTTCCACCAAAACAAGTTCCTTCCAGAGGTTATTTAGCAGAGACCACTGTCTTTATTTTCTGAGCTCACTAGATGGTGCTCTCTGTTCAAAGAAAAAGGTTAAAGGAATGACAATTCAGTGTGTTTTCAACCCTTTGTTGAACAGAGAGCGCCATCTAGTGAGCTCAGAAAATAAAGACTGTGGTTCACGAAGATCCATTTGACCATCACTACTACTTAGCGCCACCTGAGACAATTGTGATTGGTTTAAAGAAATGCCAATAAACCAGAGCACGTTTTTATCCCATCACGGAATGCTGTGTGGACTAACCAGACCATCCTCTGCAGCACTGTGGAGGAAGGTCTGGCAATGCGAGACCTTGTAATCTATTCATCTCAAAATCTATGTACTGAGTCTCTCCCCATCTGTCAATCGTTCTCTCTCAAACACACACACACACACACACACACACACACACACACACACACACACCTCCAGTTTGGCTGGGAACAAGTTTTGCCTCAGGGGCTGTCTTGCTCCTACCCCATTACTAGGCTAATGAAAGCAGTGACAGGATCAAATTCAATAAAGCGGCTTTTTACACTGCTTAACCCTTATGAAAACCTGTGACCTCTGCACAAGAGCGCGCACACACACACACACACACACACACACACACACACTATAGGTAATTGTATATAATGGTAGGAAATAGTGCGAAGATGAACAAACAGAAAAGTGCCACAGATGTTTGTAGAGCACTTATTTGTGCTTTTCTGTCCATGTAATTGTTGTATTTGTGTGTATTTTTACTCATGTACATGTAGTGTTGATTGCTTGAATAGTCATGTATGAATGATAAATGTGTTGTGATGACTGGAACACTTGACTGATGAACTGCTGATAAGTAGGTACGTGGGTGACTACTCAAATTCATGCAAGCTTTCATAGAACTGCAGTGTTGACATGCAACTGATATTATTTAAAACACTTGAGTGCTTCAGTTATTCACAGTGATTATATGAAGCTCTAGTAAAAGTTCAATACAAAAGGCTTCTTTCCTCTAACATTTCCTTTTTATTCTTTAACTAATGAATTTCTAATATGTCTCCCTCAATCGTGATTTACACATTCTCTAGCATGAAGGGTGATTTCGATATTTTTCAAACTAGACCCTGTATTCCTACTAAATTTAGCAAATGCAGAGCAGGCAAATACTTGTTATAAACAGTTACTTAACAAAGATATGCTCAGATTGCCTCAGACTGTACTACTGTCAACAAAAACAAGATGTACAAGAACGAGATTCAAGTGCAGTCATCACCCTTTTTGAATTGTTACTAATGTTATAAGAAAGTACCAACATTTTTTTACTTTATAATTACAGCTGGTTACACTGTTCTTATTGTTACGGTGTAGATGTCATCAGTGAGGTGGGAGCTACGGGTAGCCTTTTATTCAGATATCCTGCCAAATCCTTGGTCAGTGGCTCTCAGCGTCGTTGTATGTATTTGTATAGTCACAGCGTGTACAAATAACAAGGTCACATGAGACACAGCCATCTTCTAACCGTATATAAACTGGGAACTATATTCTCAGAAAGGCGAAGCATTGCTACTCTCTGCTCGGGGCTTCTCTGCTGCAAAGCATATCACTCCGCCCAAGTAGCAGAAGTAGCACTGCTTCGCCTTTCTGAAAATATAGTTCCCAGTATGTATACGGTTAGAAGATGGCTGTGTCTCATGTGACCTTGTTATTTGTACACGCTGTGACTATACAAATCACAACATGTAAATAGGAAAATGTTGGCTTTATTTTGTCACTTATTGGGAGCAGTAGGCTAGTTGGAACTGGTTACCTTCAGGATCCGTGCTAGGCTAAGCTACCGGTGGAGCCGTTGGACAGAGTTACAACACGCACGGAGATGAGAAGGGTAAGTATGGACTTATCTAACTCTGGGGGTTACAGTCAATAAGCTGAAGTCCCAATAAGTCGGCGTGTTCCTTTAAAGAAACTAAATATATGTGTCCAAATCGTTCTGTTACAGAAAAAGAGAAGTTGCAGATATAATTAAAACCCCTAAACTGCCATGACATAATTCTCCCTCACAAGTGTATGTAAACCTTACACAACAACTGAATGCACTGTAGAGGGTGGTAAAGAAAAAAATCATCTTGGCAATTGTCTTGTTTTTAAAGTGATGACCTTTGATTGTTGTAAAATGCTGCATGTAGGACCTTTTTAAAAGGCATCATAAAATGACATTTTCATGAAATCATAAGGGAATCAATATTTGTCCTTACCTACTGGCTGGTAGCCCTGCCTCGTAGGACCTCCAAATGGGTTGCGACTACCAAAAGAGCCTCCGTCAATGGACCCATACGACATTCTGCCTGATGGTTGGTGGCGTGTCAGCTGTATGTGCCTAGTGAAGGAACAATAACAAGAATCCAATCAACAAAACTATTTATTTCCACTTTGCTCCAGCTTAAAATTAATGCACTCACAGCACTGACAGTAAGTGAAGAAAGTAAGTGTGATTTGTACAATGTCTTTGTAGACATAATCCCTGTACAGATAACATTACTAGAGGAGGGCTGGTCCACTTCTTACCAATCGCAGCATGCCAAAATTGATGTATGTAAAATCTTTATCACCCACATTCTAACACATAAATCTGGGTGAAGCTTGAATTTCTAGCTAAAGATATTTTAGGGGGAGCCACCACATCTTCTATTCTGTGAAAAACAAGCAAACATGCCACAAAATATACTTCTCTTTAAGCCTCTAAAACAATGACTGTACCAAGAGACATAGCACATAAACCTTAAGCCAATGTATCATCTTTTGAAAAATAGATATAATAATATTTCAGACTTCAATTCAATCCAGGGTTGTCTGAGTTAGCATCTATTAGGTAGTAAAGTGCTGACACACCAAGCTCTGTTGCGACCCATCGACCCCCGGCGTCAGCCTTTTTTCAGAATGGGCGTTGGCCATGTCGGTGAGAGGGATCACTCTGATTGGCTGTTCAGCTTAAGTGAAGTGCACAGAAGAAAAACAGTAGTGAGGAAAGTAACCAAATGACTGAAGTCAAGAGGGCACTAGTCTGGAACGACGACAATTCATTCAACTGATAATCGCCATGCCTTAAAAAACTTTGGTTTCTGGAAACAAAAAGAAAAGAATTTCAGCTAGCCATCTAGACGCTGAAAATGTAGATGGTGCAACAAGGCAGGCCTGCTTGGTTTTTTCGGGGAATGATTGTAAAGATTT
The DNA here is from genome assembly GCF_008315115.2 of Sander lucioperca. Taxonomy (NCBI): domain Eukaryota; kingdom Metazoa; phylum Chordata; class Actinopteri; order Perciformes; family Percidae; genus Sander; species Sander lucioperca. The sequence goes on from NC_050182.1 coordinate 40,283,252, forward strand.
ACAAAGAATATGTTTAGGGCATTTCCTCTCTAACTGGGAGGTTTTGGGACTGATTGGCAGGGATTTGCTATGGACGAAGTACACACGGAGATACACTGGTAAGAGCTGATGAGGGTTAACCATGTATCAGCTGATTTAAATAGCTCATGTTGCAGAATTGTAGCAACAGTTAACTTCAATTAATATTGTATGTAGCGTCTTCTTTTGCGGGGTGCAAATATTCCACCAAAACAAGTTCCTTCCCGAGACTATTCTGCAGAGCCACCGCCTCTGCGTCCAGAGCTTAGCGCCGTCCAAGACGATTGTGATTGGTCAATTGTGAACAAATCATTGTGAACGAATGCAAACAACCCAAAGCATTTTTTCTCCTATCCCAGAATGTATCTGTGCTGTGGCCAGCCTTACTCCACAGCGCTGTGGAGATAGAGCTGGCAATGCAAGACTAAGAGGGCACACACCGTAGGCTCTTCTCTATTTTCAACTTCATCACATCTGACGAATCTAATACACGATAGGGGCTGTCAAAACTGGCCAAAATGCAGTTAAATGTTCCTTCGGTTAAAACTATTGGAATATCTATTTTTGCACATTATATCCATGAGAGGGCAAACATACAAGGTACATAAGTACTTGTATACTATTTATTTTAACATAAACATGTCTTTTAAAAGATCTACATGCCTACACATAACAAAATTAACTAATACAATAATGTCCTATAGTAAAACTTATTTTAAAGACTACCAATTGACTCAATTTACCAGTTAGACAAATACGTTTGTAATTTGGCGTAGCAAGTGCAACAAAACTAACAGGAGAGTGAGGGAGATGTCGAACAAGCCCAGTCTGTACACACACACACACACACACACACACACACACAGCTCAGAGACTATGTCTAATCTGCCAAAAGAAGGGAAATCACATGTGTGGGTGTACCATTGGGTGTGCAGGACCTATTATATGCAGCTGATATGATAGTGGTGTATCTGTAAGCTGAGTCATCTTTTACCTGCCTGTTTCTGGGGCCCTGTTTTGGTTTTTGGTTAAACTAATTCAGGCTAACATCCTGTTATCAGGTTAAAATAATCCTGTTTCTTCTCATTAAGCTAACTTGGTACTTTGAAAGCCAGGGTGCATTTTGACATCTTGGGGTAACTTTATTTTACTTTATTTATACGATGTAACTGGATGCATCCTGTGTAGACACTGATGGTCTGAAACTGCTGCTCTGATAACATGCTACATGTGCCACCCATTCTGTGTAGACTACAGTGGCCTAAACTTCTAGTCATTTTAAAGGGTTGAGCATGACTAGTGTGGAATTAGACATGTCGAGTGTATTAGGAGCAATGTCAAAGTCTTACAATCTAACACATAGTTGTATTTCTGCGAAGGCACTGTTATGTACTGGATGTGTGCGTGGATGACTTGAGGTTTTTCTGTTGTCTCGAACTTGTCTTGGACTCGTTGGCATTTGAACTCTGACTTGTCTCAGACTCGGCCATTCGACTCGCCAAATATTCTAGTTGGTCTCAACCGAGTCCAGCTCTACATGCTTTTTTTCATATTGATGAAGTGCGCTTGTTCAGAAAACAGATAATTGATTGATTAACTGATAATCTCAGTGAGCACTCTGTACTATGGGTTCTTCAAGACAAGTGATAAAATTAAAGAATGGGAACATGTCCATGTTTTTAATGACACCTGTGTTGCTTGTTGTTTGTTACATTTTCCATCTGCAGTCTAGAATGTTCTTGTTACACCAGAATAAAAAGACTCAACATCTAAAATGTGAAGTTGCACTTCAGCTTTATGTGACTTAAGTGAAATTGGTATACTTAAAGTAAATAATATGGCCCAATTTGATCATACAGTGTTGCACTTGCTTTTTGATTATCACATATAATAAAAAAGCAAAATGATCATCTTAAAATAGAAGATATACTGCCTCTCACATCACATAATTTATGAACAGGTAGATAAGTGGTATGGAAGAGGATTTTTTTTCTGTCTCAGTCTTGACTGTCTCTCATTTGGACTTGGTCTTGACTTGGACTTGAACCTCTTTGGACATGGTCTTGACTCAGTCTCGACTAGTCCTGGTCTTGGATTTGTCTTTGACTCGCCAAAGGTGGACTTGACTATAGCCTTGGTTGGAGGCATCAAGCATGCAGGAGCTAAAGTAACCAGGAACCATATTTCGGAGTCATCCTCTTTAGGATGTTAACCCACAACCCACTTACACGAGGAGAGGCAAGGAGGATACAGAACACCCATCTGAATACTGCCGAAAAGGTCAAATCATCATGTGAACATGTGTTTTACCCGCGGGCAGAGACACACAGATGAAACTCTCATCAACAAACCGCTTTCAGCGCTTCAGCATCTCTATCAAAGGTCAAAATATGTAAGTGGTCAAGTGGCCAATGCTGTTTCCCAACCGTGAAAGACAAGCATTCAGACAAGCAGGAGAATGTGATTACACTCCAGAGTCATTGTGCAGCCCATTGTTGTGGTGAAGCCAGTGAATCCGGCCCATAGGACTGGCATGATGGGTAAGAAGCGGGACAGAGGAGCAGCCAGAGATTCAGCGTCCACCCATTACGGGGGGGACAGATTTACTGGGCCATGAGAAGGTTTAATCCGATTAATTTTTCTAGAGAGGAGAGACTAATTACTTTTGGCAGTCCATAAACAATCTTCCCTCTGCTTAAATTCAAGCCCAGTGACCGCGCCTCACATCCTTCTGAAGTGTGGACACGCACCGCCGCCATCTGCATACAAGACGCACACCCATGGATGCACAAGTCTGCACGCAGACACACACACACACGCACATGCACGCACACACACACACACACACACACACACACACACACACACACACACACTTGGATAACCTTACCCTTCACCACTGTGGTAGAATTATAAATTTCCCTGGTTGTTCACTTAGGTCATTTAAGGGTGATGAAACATAAGAAACATAAAAAAGTATATTGCTGTCCCACTACTCATGCACATGATGGCATCATCTCTGCTGATGTCATCAGAGCTTGCCCTGTCCCATCATCAGCATTAGTGGGTAGATCCCAAATCTAATCTGCTAGAATGGTCGGCGTGGTTAGGTTTAGGCATGAAGAGTGGGGATTGGTTAGGGTAAGGGTAAGCATACCAGGGTATGCCAATCAGAGGCAGAATGATATACATGTCTAGCGGATCCGATCGGACGTGTATCGTGGCCCGCCTTGTTTACTCTGGTATTCTTATCCTAGTCTATATCCACAACGTTCCACTTCCGGGATTGCTCCAGTGTTGCCGGAAATTCCGCCAGACGCATGTCTTTTTCACCGATGTCCGTTTCCTTCTGCTTTCTTTGTGTTGGAATTTTAAACTCCGGTGAATTTCTGAGGGCTATGGTTAACTGCTCCTCAGATCTCTGCAGGGTAAATCCAGACAGCTAGCTAGACTATCTGTCCAATCTGAGTTTCTGTTGCACGACTAAAACTACTTTTGAAAGTACACGTTCCACCAAAACAAGTTCCTTCCCGAGGCTTTTTTGCAGTGGCTCCGTGCGGAGCTTAGCGCTGCCCATGAGGATTGTGATTGGTTTAAAGAAATGCCAATAAACCAGAGCATGTTTTTCTCCCATCCCAGAATGTCTGGCAAAGCGAGACTATTCTTACCCTAACCCTAACCAATCCCCACTCCTTAAACCTAACCACGTCCAGTGGATCCGATCTGGCTTTTCCCCATTAGCCTACATGTTAACACGGTTTTAATGCAGTGATTTTGATATGTATTGCTTATTTTCCATGTTTCATGTTTAAACTAGGGCTGTCAAACTATTACTTTTTTCTTAATCGCGATTAATCGCAGAATTTTTATAGTTAATCACGATTAATCGCATGTTTTATCACATGATTAAAATTCTATTATTCTGCATTTCAGAACTGTTTTTAAGTACATATTAACAATGGAAAACAATTCTTACCAGTGTATCTTAATTGGGAATAAAATGAATGCAAAGAAAGTTACTTTATGAACTTGACTTTAAGATTTGTATTTGTTTATTATTTATTTACAGTAAACAAAAAAAAAAGTGTGAATCTGTCATTATTGCACAATTCCTCCAAGTACCTAACTAAAAAACTAAAACACCATGGCAATTAACTGAGATGTAACACTAACACTTTGCTTATACAAACAAAATGGTCCAAAAACCGGATGCCACAGCAGGACATTTGTAACCTTTACATTTTTCGAATAAGGAATGTAACAATTCTCCTGGACAGAAAAGGGGGGTGGGCAATGTCGAACCGTTAAGGCAAGCGAGTGCAAAGTCCAACCAGAGTCAATATAGTGTGCAGTAACTCCTAAATAATTTTGATTACTAACTGACGTCCAGTGATCACCTGTTAATGAGACAGCGTTTGCACTTTGCAGCAGTTCCAGTTGGGCTGCTTTCTCCGTGTCGTACAGGCTGTGTATGCGTGAAACTACTGTCCCCCTCAGCGGTAATGTATAAGACGGGTCAGAACATGCCAACCATAGTCTTTAAGACTCGAGTCTTCTACGATGCTGACAGGTCTGCAGTTAGTTGCCACCCATTTTGCAAGAGCTGTAGTAATTTTTTTGGATTTGGTTTCATCCACAGGTCAGCAAGTAGCACTCTCCAAAATAGTGCTTTGCCTGAGCCTGCTAGCATCAACCTGAGTCACGTTAACTGTACTACTATGCTTAGCTCGTAGGTGGTAGCTCAAGCTTGACGTGCTTCGGTGATATTTTAATTCGGCTTTACACAATGTGCATATGGCTTTTGACTTGTCTACGAGCCGTCCGGGAGTTTTGGAAAATAAAAAGCGCCATTCAGAATTGTGTTTTCTGCTGTCTTTCTCCATCATGCCTGCAGCCTGCAGCAGCAGGATGTGTTACGAGGAAGTATGGCAGCTTGATGATAAGTAAAGGTGCGGCAAAGGGTCAAAATAGTAGCCTAGCCCCAAGAGGCCGTAGATTCTAGTGATTTTAGAACAGCTAAGGGCCGTTGTTAGGCACGACGCGAAGCAGAGTGAAGTGTAAAATAAATTAATAAATGGCGACATGCAATTAATGCAATTAAAAAAAACTGCTGACAGCCCTAATTTAAACACATGAATGCTTGCTTGTTTTTTTACATGGTGAAGTGTTGTAAGATTTGCACAATAAATGAACAATGAAATAAACAGGTGTGCTAGACCAAAAGGTCTGCTGGGAGTCACTGCTCTAGTCTTAAGTGAGCGGACGAGCCAGACAGTTTGTCACACAGAACCATCTGAGAAGCAGTCATTGGACTTTCAAAAAAATACCTGGCAGATGATTGGATAATATATAAAAAGGTAATTTGGACAGCACTCCAATAGATATTTTGTATTGCCACACAGACATTAAGGGCAAGACACCCTTCTTCAGCATGTTTCTCAGAAAATCTCAAACAATACTACACAGATGGTGTTAATTATAATACCCACAACTAGCACATCAACTACATCTGCAGCCACAACCTTCCCATACAGAATAAGGTCAGAATGACAAGAAAAATATGGTGGAAGTGGAAAAATGTTTTCATTAATAAGCATGAATGAAATACAAACATTTTGAAATGAAAAGACAGGGAAATCATCAATTCATTAGAAACAAGCAAATAAAATCTAGTGATTGGATGAACCATGTGTCTATCATGTCCGCCATTTTTGTTTTGAGCGAGCAATCGCGGCCGTCACACACCACTGAAAAAGGCCATGCTAGTTTTTCCCTCGCCAACTTTCTGCCTAACTTTGGATTATTTTTTAGCTACCTTCCCAACAAGCTACACAACATGGTTGGTAGCAGTAGATTCTTTAGATCGTATAAGTTCATATGTTATTACAGATGGTCCAATACAATTTTTTGATTCCTGATACCGATTCCGATACCTGAACTTGCGTATTGGCCGATACCATGTACTGAACCGATAGCAGTGTGCCATGAATTTTATTATGATTTAACAGCTATATACTACTATCCCTGTATGGATGAGATATGATTTATATATTTGTTTTTAGGTTAAACTCTTTGTGAAACATGAACAAACACAAATAATGAACGCCATAGATCTTTGTTTTATTATCCAATTTGACAGTGAGTCATGATGGCCAAAAGAACATAAACTACTTTAACGTAGATTTTCTTCTGGGCTAAATTATGTGGTATTGAATCAGTGCATAAACTCCAGTACTTTCCGATACCGATACCAGCATTTTCTGTATAGGAGACTTTTTTGACACTGGTATCGGAATATCTCTATATGTTACCAATATCTCCAAATCTGTGCTTGCTACAGCCCCTAAAAGGCAAAAAGACGGCCAGCGGTCAGAATGGAGTTGAAGCTTAAATTTTACAGCACACCAAAAAAAAAAAAGAAATACCACTGTTGGATGGAGACAGTCCTCACTTCTAAAGGAAAAAAGGCCCTTACACTGGTAAACAGAGTATAAGCGAGGTGGAGCGGTGCGCACCCCTGTGTGACACTGCGGGACACAGAACGCTCGTGAATACAGGCCTGGCAGAGCAAAGTGACTGAAACCACAGCTACTCCGCACCCCCACTGGTTTTCATTCAGTCCCCCACTCCTTTCACAGCTGTCATTATCAGCAACACAGGGCTTAGCTTAGCCAGAGCAGGCAGCTGAGCAGAAATAAGCCTATAGCCTGGACTCAAATGCTGCATTTATCACAAACAAGCAAGGGCCAACCTGTGTGTGTGTGTGCATGTGTTTGTGGGTGGTGTCGACTAATATGTATTTTGTGAAGGCTGAATTCAATATTTCTAGACGGAATTAACCATTCATTTTGTTATTATTCAATACTAAAATATTTAAACCTGATAAAAACAAGTCCAAATATGTGGTGTTTCCATTAGTGAGAAAGCCTCTAAAAAAGTCAAATTAAATCTCCCCTTCAAAACAAAAAAAAAAAGACTCCAGAGCTGTTGTGCATACTTTGTGCATTTTTACAGCACACACCAGCTGTGACATGTAAACACTGTCATTTGACACGTGTCAGGTAATGACCATAGCACCAAGACTCAGACATGTCATACTACTGGTCAGTGGTGGAATGTAACTAAGTACATTTACTCAAGTACTGCACTTAAGTCCAAATGTTGAGGTACTTGAACTTTACTTGAGTCTTTTTTTTCCATGTCACTTTCTACTTCTACTCTGCTACATTTCAGAGAGAAATATTGGACTTTTTACTCCACTACATTCATCTGTTACAGCTTTAGTTACTAGTTACTTTACACATTAAGATTTCTGAACACAAAACACATGTAGTTTATAAAATGTGATGTTTTATTCTAAATTAAACTAGCCAACAATATAACGTCCTACAAGTCCAGCTGAGATGATTAGACCATTAAACACACAACTGTTTGGATCCTTTACTCTTTCTACAATGGGAGGAGAGTTCTTTTATTTTTAATACTTTAACTACATTTTCCTGATGATACTTTTACTTAAGTAGCATTTTCAATGCAGGACTTTTACTTGTAACTGAGTATTTTTACAGTGTGGTATTAGTACTTTTACTTAAGTAAAGGATCTAAATACTTCTTCCTGTACTGCTAATGGTTAAGGTTCAGTAGTACAGGCATTGTGCAACATGACCCCACACAAATTGCAACAGAAACTCTTTCAACTGATCTAGTCTCATAAAATCTTCCTCTATAACAGGAGAGGGCAACCTTTTTGACATCAAGGGCCATATCAGTTTTGATAACTTCTTTTGCAGCCGTGATGTGTTTTTTTTTTTGTTGCCGCAGAGCTGAGCACACACAGACACTTTTATTTACCTAGGGACCGTTAGGTATTTATGGAATAGATCACCGGAGGAAAATAGGGGAGGGTCATGTCTTTTTATTCTTTGTTGAGGGGAGGGTCATCCAATTTTTTTTAATTCTAGGGGGGAGGGTCACCCAACTTTTTTATTCATCAGAACAGCAACATTTCAAAGTGGCTTGTTTGTTGCATATTTATCCATGTAGCTCTCTCAGTCTCGGCCCCTATCGCTAGCAGATGGGTCCCTCCCTATTTAGTCAGCTAGACAATTTGAACTGTGGCTTTAGAGACCGTGGGATTTCCCAAACTGAATAAATCCCGCTCGCACATATAAACACAAAACTGCTTTGCTAGCTCCATCGTGTTGTAACTAAGACATCTGATGAAAAAATAATGTTATTCATTAGCATGATTGCCGTACTGTTTAGTTCAAAAACATCCAAAACACCGTACGAAAACATAACGGACCAGACGCAAGCTTTTATTTTGAAAAGTCAAAGCTTGCGGCCTGCACCAAGCCAGGAGGGCATGAGACGGGAGGTCTCCAGGCTGCAGCCATACCCGACTCAAATATCCTTTCGGTCCCGGTGATATTATATATATATATATATACACATACATACACATATACACATACATACATACACATATATATATATATATATATATATATATATATATATACATTGACACTCGTCTGAGAAATGGAGTTTTGGATAATGTTCAGCTTTGGCAGCTTTAGCTATATGCTAAAATATACAATGTCTGAGAAAGCCTAGTGACAAGTCCATAGCAACCTGTGTTGAATTTGTTATTATCCAGTGTGCTTTGCTGAATGGTCTCAATGTTTTATTGTTTTATTTCATGTGAATACTAGTTTACTAGAGGAGTAACTCAGTATTTGAAGTAATGCAGTAATGTAGGAAGTGTGCATTTAGTTTCCATGCTTAGTGTGATTCCACAACAATGTTAGTGAGTAAATCTACTGAAATGGCCACCATACCATAACAGAGGAGTGTGATGTGTAAGATGAGAATGCAGAGGTTTAGTCACATATGTCATGGCTGTAAAATAAACAATGGCTATCTGTATGTCTTTGCCAAGCGTGAACCAGTACAGAATGTATCAATAAATTGTTGGGGAGGGTCATCCAAAATATATTGCTGGTGAAGGGAGGGTCAGGTCTATTTTGACTGAAGATCCCAAACTCCTCCGGTGGCCCCTGAAATAAATAACGAACAGTTCCCTGGGGGTAAGACCACAACAAAAGAGGGAGCCCAGAGGTTGGATTTTAACTCAAATGTGGATTTATTAACCAAATTAAATTAACCAAACAAACAAAGAGTGTGAGATGGGACCAAGTCAGTCGTCAGTAATGCATGGATGCTGTATGTTTGCAATGTGTCTGAGTGCTGTGTTGCAAAGTAAGAATGGCCCCTCTCAAGGGAAGAGGAAGCAGCCCTTTTATTTGGACACCTGCACACAGGTGCAGCTCATCAGCTCTTTAGCTCCTGAGGCCTCCTGACACACCTGTAGACAAGACAGACAGAAAACGAGCAGAAGGCCGTCACACTATTGTTATGTGCTATGTTTACACGTGGCCGGCTATTTTCATAAATGGACATTTTAACTTCTCCGTTTTCAAAAATAACATTGTGCACAGCTGTCAGTTTTCAGAAAAGTGTTTGTTTACACATACCCCTGTATATATATGCCGTCAATAGCATGCCAAACCTGTAGGTGGCAGTGTAACGAGAAGCTCAAGCCCACGTCAGCCAATCAGAATCCCGAAAATAGCAACAACAGCAACGAATCACTTCCTCTCTCTTCTCTTCCTCACTTCCTCGGCTGCCTTAACCTCCGTTTGTCTCAGTTTACATGCAAACGTGCAAACAAAGTTTTCCCAAATCTCCACTCTGGCCGGAGTTTTTAGAAAGACTCGTTTTCAGAGTTGAATTCTCCGTTTGCGTGTAAACAAAGGGCACAAACGAAGGGAAATGTCTCCGTTTTTCAAAATAACCATGTATGTGTAAACGGGGTAACGGTTATATTTAATTTGTTTTTTTGTTAATGCCTCTAATGCTGACGTTTAAAGTAAAGCACTAATTTACCTTGATCTTTTGTAGCCTAGCTGTATCTCACGCCTGCACGCGCCAGCTCTCTTGTGAGATGGCTGGAACTGCTTCTCTTTCACTAGACCTCCGATGTTGGATGGCGATGATGATGATGCTACTCGCTGTTGATTTTCCAGGTTTTGGTCTGTCAGTGTTGAGCAGAACCAAGATTTTGCAAGAGTGAGTTTTGAGAAGAATTGCTCACAGCAGTAAGTTGTGCCAAACAAGGACGCAAATCTCAGTGCATGTCTCCTGAAACCAGGACATTCTTCAGCATGCAAATACAGTTTATAAAACTCAAGCAGAGGGAGGTTGTTGTACTTTGCTTTGAGCTCGTCATTGCTTTGCAGCTCAATGATTTCATGTTGCAGGTTGTCAGGCACGTCAGCTGGTTCCACATTAAATGGCGTTGTAAAAATGTTGAGTTCCTTTACCTTACTTTTCATGTCCTGAAACCTCTCACCGAAAGCATGAAGGAGTTTAGCGCACTCAGCTGCATATTCAGATGTTACAGCAGGCTTCTGTTCTTGCAAAGTAGGAAAATGCACGCTGTTGCCCTTTACCAGTTGCATTTGCCACAGCTTTAATTTAGCTTCAAATGATTTCACATTGGAGACCCGAGCGCTGACTAGCTGGTTGGGACCTTGGAGCTTGACATTCAGCTCAGAAAGGTGTTTGGTAATGTCCACCATGAATGCCAAATCACACAGCCACTTGCCATCACTGAGTTCATTAACAGGCTTGCCCTTCATATCCATGAATTGTTTTACTTCTTCCCTCAATTTGTGAAACCGTGCGACCATCTCTCCACGACTCAGCCATCGAATCTCCCAATGGTACACCAGATCTCCATATTCCGACTCAAGCTCACTCAAAAGTTCCTTGAACTGGCGGCTATTCAGCCCTCTACTTTTGATAAAATTGATCGTGGAAACGACGGTCGACATTACATTACTGAGATTCAGGGAATGTGCGCACAAATTCTCTTGATGTATGATACAGTGGCACACAATTAACTCACTAGGATCAATATTTTGATGGCTCAATTCTCTTCGGATAAATGTGGTTAATCCCCTTTGACCGCCAACCATGGCTGGGGCTCCATCCGTCGCAAGGTTACTTAACTTTTCAAATGGAAGTTCAAACTGGTTCATAGCTGACATAACTTGCCCAAACAAATCCTCACCTTTAGTAGTGCCTGCATGGCTTGCAGTGAAAGCAAGTCCTCCGTTGTTCAAACTCCGAAGTAATCCCACGCACAAAAATGGCTAATTGGGCAGTATTTGTAATGTGTGTTGTTTCATCACAGGCTAGCGGAAAAAAACTCAAAATTCTGTGTTGTGTCCTTCAGTGTTTTTTCAATATCCACTGCCATATCTGTAATCTGATCGGCGACAGTTCTTCACGATAAACTCACGCTTTGGAACAATGGCACTTTGTCAGATGCAAGCAGTTCTGCTGTAGCAACAAGGCACTCCTTCACAAATTCCCCATCCGAATGAGGTTTCAGCTCCTTGGCGATTAGCTCACTCACCACATAACTTGCAAGCACAACGTTATCTCTGTCCAAATTCGGTCTGGTGAAAGCTGCCTGTTGGGCACACAAACTTCGCCGAAGTGTGTTTATTTTATCTCGGTGTACCTGCCCTTGCAACTCACTTAGCCTAGCATGTTTAGTATTGTAATGACGTTCCAGGTTGGCCTTTTTCAGTACAGCAAGCGACTCTCCACACACAAGGCAAACTGGCTTTCCCCTCACTTCAACGAAGAAGTATTCTTCGGTCCATATTTCCTGGAAAACACGACATTCATTATCCACCTTTCTCTTCTTGACGGATGCCATGCTATGGGCTATGCCCATGTTAAATGGAAAATAGGGTCCAAGCTGAAAAATACCAAAATACCTTCATTTATGCCAATTAACACATATTTAATAAGATAATAGCTAATTTGCATAATTCAAGTAAAAGTTCAGAATACTTGTAATACAAAGAACTATTGTCTATGCAAATAATCAAATGGGGAAGTTTCATACTGATATGTGTTAGTTAAAATATTTGCCCTATTCACCTGTGGTGTCTCCCCTTAAAGCTTTAGTGCGTAACCGTTTGATATTAATAAACGTCCGTTACATTCAAGCCATTGCCAAATGAGTTGCTACAAAGCTAATTAAGACTATCAGCTTCACAAAACTCTCTCTGTATTTCTCAGTATGACTATGTTCAGAAAATTGTGGCGTCCGGTGACTTAACCGTGCAGAAACTCGAGTGAAGATAATGACCTCTTCTTAAGAGTTCATCGTTTTTTTAATCCTCCGTGTCCTCCTTGGCTACTAGCAACTGTGTGGAGGAGGAATGGGAGTGGTGTGCAATCATGGAAGGCTTGTATCATGTGGACGCACCGACAGTTTGTTGTCATTACTTAGAATTCCTCATGGGGGAGACAGAAACTACACACTATAGCTTTAACATGGGCTGCAATGGGAAATTGTGGCATCACCTGATTTCAGTGTTTTTCAATTCTTTCCACCACTTGGATCTCTTACGACTTTTTATATGTTTTAGAGACTTTTATGAGTAACTAGAAAATGCATTTCCTGCAGAAAATGCTTGTGAATGCTGAAAAGCTAAATTGCTAAAGCTAAACTAGATTGCTGGCTTCAATGCGTAAGAAGAAGGTAAAGCAGTGAGAATAGAAAACGGTGAAGTTGTAGGAAAATGTGCAAAAGTGGAAATGGTTCTAATTAATATGAATGTCTTTAAAAAGTTGAATAATACTAACATTGTATGAAAGTTTTAGTAAAAGCCAGTGCTTAACTGAATTGCCGCCTTTAATTTTAAACGTCCAGTGTATAACGTTTTTAGTTGTCCATTATCAAAATCTGTGTTGCCCGTTCACAAACTTGTCCTTTTTCATGAATATTTACCACCACCATCAATTCCAAGTATTCCTTTTGGCTTGAAATTTTACATTTGCATTTGCATGAACTGGGGTAGACGCTCCATATTCATGCACCATCTTGAAGGTGCTGCTAATGCTGCTAATGGGTATCGTAGCTTCCCGGCCCCGGCAAGTTTGAAGAAGGAAACATGGAGGACCACACGTACAGAAACAGAAAAACAGAAAAAGAAAAAGGATATTGAAAAGAGCAAGAGACCGACGTCATCAGAAAAAAGCGTGAAGGCTACCGTAGCTGTAATACGTACTTTGAACTGCGTGGCGCGAGAGAGTTGATTGCGATATATGATCTCAACGCTAGATGGGAGAAATTCCCACAGATTGGACCTTTAATGAATATGTATTCAATATTTTCCAAAAGTAAGAATAGAATTTACAAGTTGTATGAAACTCTAAATGAATGAAAGATATGGAACATTTTAATGTTTGAATGCAGACAGAGAAAGAGAGGCAGGCAGACGGACAGACAGACAGTGGCGGTTTCTCTAGGTGGCCAAAGGAAGCCTGGCCTCCCTATAAAAATATAAAACATAATTTAACATTTAAATTAAGTTAAATTATGTTTTATATTTTTAATCGTAGGAATTATAAATTTACAGTTGTGTCTTTTACTGATTTTGCAATTTCCCTTATCAAAACATTCCATTATCATTTTCTTCTATAGCTGGTAGAGCGAAACAGCGGCCCTCTGCCACTGCGTGCGTAGTGCAGTCCTGTCTGTGCTCTGTGTAGTGGCCAGTAAAATGCTACCAACGCTCAAAGGAGGCCAGCTTTTCCTGGCATCCCTTAGAGAAAAAATTAACATTTTCAGCCAATCGGATTGAGGCTAGGTTTGACCGAGCTCAACATTGAATGGTCAATTCATCGTAAAAAAAACAATTGGACTCACACGTGTCTATAGTCAGCACCGCGGACAGCGATCCATCTGGCGGAGTCAGGTTAGGTTCCCTTGCTTACCCAGTCAAAAACCTTAAACTGCATGATTTGTGCTCAGGACTGGATTAAGCTAAATAACATTGCCGTGGATGATAAGAAGATGGTATCTTGTTGCCTTGAGGCAACTAATTCAAACACTATAAGGCCTACTGCTTAAATGAGAAGATTTTAAGACAATTTTCCAAGGCTTCCCACCCTAGTGATGTCATCACCCACTAAGTCATGCAATACTCACTTGCCATTCAACATTCCACATAGCTATCAATCGTAAGCTATTTGTCGATATAAACAGACTAGACTATCGGATAAATCAATATATGAAGCACGAGACTTAAGTCCACTGATGCTTTTCCGTGAAGAGAGAAAAAACAAATGATCTGTGTGGAGCAATGACGAGACCTCAAATAAATACATGAAAAAAATATAAATGTCATATTTCCATCATGTTTTCACTCTCTTCAATGGTTTAATGGCACAGACTGGGGGAATTAGGACCATCACCTGTTTATCTTGATGAACCAACTCTACTAATATTCACATAACAGTAGTGGACGGAAACACACATTCATTTGCATTTTCTTTAACTGTTTTTTTAAGCAGGTTTGCTAAAATGTGTGCTACATTTGGATGACTTACATGCTTTAATGTTAACAAAAAAAAACATTTTCATACTGTCTATGCTATATCACCTGTATTCACCCTTTGTCTGAAGCGTCCCATTTTAGCGCCTGCTCTGATTGGTCAGTGTTTTTGCAGCTGTTGCAGCGTCTTTGCAGCTGAGTTAAACTGCACTTTCAACCCGTTCAACTGTAATTATCACGACAATCACTGCCTCTATACAAACAAACTTCACAACCACACATCCAGCGAGCATATTGTATACACTGTATATTTAACAAGCTTGCTGAATTTAAAATCTTATCAATATGGCACTTGCACTAGGGATTCCTTGGCCCTAAATATTACATTTGTTAGGACAGAACTGGGCAAAACTGCATTCTAATGTTATGCTCCATATAAATGGAATAACCTGCAGAGTCTAATAAAATTGAACAGCCTGATTCCATTTAATCACTTGAAATGTCTTCTTTATGTCTGTGTGTTAAATGTGTAAATGTATTCTGAATGTAGATTTGACTAACTTTGAGTTGTTTAACACTCTGTAATTGTTTGATGTGTGTACTGTGTATTGGAACTGTATATTGTATATTAATTACTATGTTCAGTGATTTTATATGTACTGTAATTTTATATGGCATGTAATCAGGACGTCATTGTAAATGAGAGCTTGCTCTAAATTGGCTCTCCCTGAATAAATAAAGGTGATATATATTATTCGAAATCTGGGAGAAAAACGTTGGTTTAAGGGGAGATTTTTGTTTTGGCCATATAAGCCTAAATTTAGTGCCCTCTGGTACATTCTAATACCACCATAATATACACTTATCTTAATTATTGCATATTTTAATGAGTTTGCCTACCTGATTGTAAATGTTGTGAATTATTGTAAAGGACAATTAGGCTTTTTTTTTGCCCACAGTTTGCAAATAGCTATTTATATTTCAAAAGTCGCCTATTCCTGACTGATCAAAACTTTTGTAATAAGAATCATTACCTTATAAGCACCCCCTGCACCTTTACTTCGGACCCAAACGAGTGCTCAAAGTAGGCTACATACCGTTACTGTACATACAGTGGATTGCAGACCTTGAGCCTGAGCATGCACGTCACTAAATAATAATAATTCCATGCAACATATGTTTTTTATTATTAATATAACCTAAGATGTTGAGAAATATCAGCTAACATCACCATATGTCTTCTGGTTTTCATATTAAACATGTTCCTTGGTCTCTTGTGCTCCGCGAAGATCCACTCTACAGTCTTCTATTAGTTTAATTTTCATGTTAAAACTTGAGAGCAGAGGATATTAATGATCGTGTGAATCACACTCATAATTCTGCAGCAGCACTGTGCACACATAGCCATTGATGGAAGTTTAACGCCTCTGTCCGTCAAGGGAGAAAGTCAAATGCAAACCACGGATAGGGTTAGTACATAACTTTTTTCCTAAATAGCAACCTTTTCTAAAATACTGCTGGTTTTGTGATGCTGGCAATTCTAATCTGATGCCTGCAGTGTACAACAGAAGCATCAAACGAGGCGCGTCAACTGTCACTTTCAGTGCGTTTTCAGTGCCGTCATCAGCGTGAGAAATACAAGGTGTGGCATGTGTGAACTGGTTGAAATGCGTGTTTCTCACGGTGAATGTGTGAGGCTTGAGAGCCCTGTGTAAATACTTACAGCAACTATAAGAATGTGGAGGTGGAAAGTATAGTATGAGAAAATAGACTGATAGACATTAAGCTGCAAATTTGTCTAGTTTTTGGTTACACACGTTTTCTGATAGAGCAGGAGAAAAAGAGAGAGGATGGTCTTTTTAGGTACTTTGGATTCTGTGGACACACAAATGTATGTTGGAAAGCCATGAAAAAGTTTATTTTACACAATAAGCAACTTTAAAGGAAAACCTAGGTATTTTTCAACCTGGACCCAATTTTCCATGTTTTTGTGCCTAAGTGACTAATGAGAACAATTTTTGAAATAGGTCCAGGATTGAGCGAGAGTGCTGCAGCCAACAGCCGCAAACTGAGCTGCAATATAATCACACGGAGCAATTGCGCACCGTCAATGCACTTCCACTAAAAGTGCTCATAAGAAAAAAGAGGCTCGTCCAGGATTTGAACCCAGGAACTCTCGCGTTTGTTATGACTCAGCTCCTAGGCCACAACAAATAGGAGACACACTATGATAGTTTTACAAAAACATATGTTATTAAACCACAACACACCAAATTAGACCAAATTAATGGGCACGTACCATAAGTGTGCATGAGTGATGGATGTGTGTTTGTGAGTGCAAAGTGATGACAAAGCTTACAGATAAACTAAAGCAACAAAACGACACCAAATCAACGGAAAAAAAGGTGGAGTTGACAAGCAACCAGCAGACAGGCTGAGAGAGCCCAGAGCTGCACTGCAGGCAGGCTTAAATAACCTGGGAACACTAACCCCTATTTTCCACCAGGCGCGGCTGCGCTGCATTCCGGAGGCCCTGCAGCCCTCGCAAGCATCGCGGCCATTCAAGTCAATGTTTGTCCCAGAAGTGTGCTTGAAGCTGCTCTCCGCTCCTCCAAAGATACGCGCCAGGTCTATTTTCAAGTGAGGCATGGAGTTTAACTGCAGGAGTGCTTGAAGTGGAAGGTAGATGCTAGCTGAATAAACACGTGATTGCTCTGTAAAGTATTGTAGAGACAATATAATTGGCGAGTCGGGCAGGCAAGAAGATCCGCTTCTGAGACGCTCCTGGTGTGGTATGGCGCGTTGCGGAGGATGGAACAAATCAGCAGAGCAGACGCGTCTAGTGGAAAACGGCGGTAATGTGTTCCAGGTTACTCAATCCACCTGCAGAGTCAGCAGAGAGAAAGGCCAATCACTCAGCAAACAACACACAGCAGGGGTCTTCACACTAGGGCTGCCACCTCTTAGTCGATTAGTCGACTAATCGGTCGTTTTGGTCGACTAAGATTTCTTTAGTTGATGAGTCATTTTTTATGGTTATTCATGCTTAATTACTCATTTCCAAGAAATTTATGAGCACATTTCTGGTAAGCACAAGATTTAAAGTGGTGCTTTTGCAGGATTAATTGTTGGAGAAACTCAGTTTTACAGATGGTTCATTAACTACATTTATATTGTGCTTTTCTAGTCTGAACCACCTCTCAAAGAGCACAGCTCTGTCGATTACATCAACTAAT
Source organism: Sander lucioperca (assembly GCF_008315115.2). Lineage (NCBI taxonomy): Eukaryota > Metazoa > Chordata > Actinopteri > Perciformes > Percidae > Sander > Sander lucioperca. The sequence goes on from NC_050182.1 coordinate 40,300,932, forward strand.
CGATTAATCGACAAAATCATATAAGTGTTAGTCGACTAAGAATTTCTTTAGTCGAGGACAGCCCTACTTCACACCCTGTGCGATTACATTGCTGCTCAACGGAGGAACCATACTTATATGATCTTCAGGTATACTTTATGTTTTTATTTAGTTTTTGTCCTATAGACGACCTATTAATTGCATTTGCTTTACAATATTGCTGACAATTCTCCAAAGCATACTGTAGGATTTAGATGATTAGCATCCCTACTAGCAGCCGTTGGTGTCTATGCATTTATTATGCAATGAAAATCAACTTGCAGGTGCGTCAGTTTCCTATCATTTCCAAGACAGGAAATATCTTGAGAATATTTTGGTATTTTTCAGGAGGTGTCCTGCAGAGAAGTGAGACATCATGCTGTAATTACAGTGAAAAAAGAACAATTGGCACATTTGATAATTATACTTGCATAGAAATTGACAGGGTCATGTTGTGTCAAGTTTATGCAATTATGAGTTCATAATTTTTGCAGTTCTCTCAAGTGAAATATTTTAGGAATTAACTGCTTCTTATGTACTGTACTTCTCCAACCTGACCTTGTCCATTTTCATTCAATCTGTTTTTTTCTACTTTAAAACCCTTCCAAAAGTTGCTGTTCTGCAGCCAGTAATTCTGAAACCTGTGATCTTTACACATTTCAAGTTGTCAAAATAGTGTCTTCTCACGCCACATAACTGCTACAATAAATATGCAAACGTGTAAATGTGACTCCACAGGAAGTGAAGCAAGTGCAGAACCATTTCAAAGTTTATGACTTACAGTAACTTCTGTTAAAACTTCAGACAAAATAAGATAGCCGTGTCGTTACATTTGTAGTGAATAAAACTCACAAGACTTTCTTTTGTTCAACCTCAAATTCATCTTATTTATTCAGCAGATGCACGGTAAAATATTAATTGTGTATCTGTGTTATGCTATGATTAAGCAATAGGGCTACAGTTACAACAACTCAATCAAAAATTATGAAAAAAGTTTGCAAGAATTTTTTTCATTGATTAGTTTGGTCTAACCCTGATCTAAACCCGAACGGCCGTTTGTTGTTAGACTTCTGTGCTAGTCATGGAATGTCTATAATGAACACCATGTTCGAACGTAAGGATGCACATAAGTGTACCTAGTACGGGTCACCCAGTAGCTCACCTGGTAGAGCCTGTGCCCCATGTACCAAGGACCAGGTTTTGATGCTTTGCTGCATGTCTTCCGCCCTCTCTCAACACCCTTTCCTGTTGGTGGAACGTGTACGTTCAAAAGTTGTTTTAGTCGTGCAACAGAAAACTCAGATTGGACAGATAGTCTAGCTAGCTGTCTGGATTTACCCTGCAGAGATCTGAGGAGCAGTTAACCATAGTCCTCAGAAATCCACTGGAGTTTAAAATTACAACACAAAGAGAGTGTAAGGTAACGGGATATCCGAAAACGGACATCCGAAAAGAGTGAAATCTGGCAGAACGAGCAATCCCGTAAGTGGAACGTTGTGGATATAAACTAACCGATCACCATCTGTTGGCGAGTTGGGTCAGTGGGCTGATTTTTCCTCTTGTAAATTCAGCATACAGAAAATCACTATTATTCGTTATTTTAAAAATCATTCAGCTTTATATTTTGTTCCCCCATGTTTGCTAATGTCTACTACTGTAATTCAACTAGCTAATGCCAATTGTTTGCTTTCTTTGTCAGGTTGTCCTAGAATTGTACCCCCTTCTTTGAATGCTCATTGTACATTTTGTAGTCCAACATCAAAGTTTGCTCCAAAAGTAGCACATTCGTTACAACATAGTTAGTATCCTCCACATGTGGCATATTATGAACATATCTGCCAAAAAATAGCTTTCTGTGACATTGATTCCAAAAGCCTGATAGCTACACATTATATGAAAGCCACATGCCTGCTTGTAGTTTGAGATTAAAGTGAAAGGATGTTTTTCCGATACCACAAAAAGAACCAAGTTATTGCTGGTTTGATTGCAAGCTTTTTGATGTGCCTTCTCAGACATACAGATACACAGCCACATGGCAGATTTGTATGACAGGATCAAAGGGAAGCATGGAAATCAAAAGGCTGTGTGTTTTGAGGCTCAGCCCTCGACAGTAACCTCTTCAAAAAAGAAAAGAAAGATGAACTCAAAACCAGTGTCTTTCTCTCCAATGGGAGAGTGGCTCGGCGTCATCCCCTCTCTTTATTGTCACCTCTCCAGCTGACACAGCCAAACTTAGGAATTGCTCCATGCGTGTTTGTTAAAGCCTTCTCCCCCATCCCCAGTCTGATCTCAGGCCATTCCATTAGCACTGCTTCCCTTTGAAAACAACCTTCAGCCTCGGGGAGGAGAGAAAAAACACTTCTGGGCAGTGAAATTGCCTTGTCACACAAAAAGGAGTCATTATTGAGATAAATCACCCCATTCTATTCCAAAACTAAACTCTGCCTTCCCGTGGCACCTGCCATCCAGGCTGAGCTATCACATGTACTCTCTGGACTGAAACTCTGTCTGCCAGGAGGATTCAATACTGCCTCTGGTTGGTTTGGTTTGGCTGAGTGATCTATACGAAAAAGTTTCATTGAACAGGTAAGGCCAAAAGCTAAAACACTAACTGTTTAAAACAAGACAGTAAAATATGCTACAGGTGTCACAACTGCAGCCAGCATTCATTCTGTCGCCTTCTCTGTTTACTCGGCCATATACTAATCCTTATTTCCACTCCCATGTTCTTAAACTGTTTGCATAAAAACATCTATGTGAGCTCCAACAGTCGCACATGCACACACACCTTGTGGGAACTGTAGGGACGGGGAGTCCTGACTTCTGCACTGTGGCTGTACCTGGTCACCTATTTTTTCAAATTGATTTCATCTACTGTTATAAGTCACTGACATTGGGTGCCTGGGTAGCTCACCTGGTAGTAGCTCAGTCCTTGATGCAATGGCCGCGGGTTCGGTTCCAACCTGCGGCCCTGCATGTCATTCCCCCTCTCTATCCCCTCTCATGTCTAAAGCTGTCCTACCCAATAAAGGCCTAAAATGCCAAAACCAAAAAAATCTTAAGAAGTCAGTGACATCCAATGTACGCATTACAGGGAAAAGGGAAATGTCAAGCATGATGGGGCTACATTGTCCCATGTTAAGTCAAATTCTGATTCTGCTATTATTCATTGCTGCTTTTAAAAAATATGCAGCTGATGTTGTGTCAGTGTTTAATATCGTGCACATCAATATGTTTCCCAATGCTTACACATGACACCACTGTTGCTCCAAAGCAAACGAGCTAATGTTAACACACAGTAATAATGCTGAGCAGTTAGCAGCCTGACACTGTCTTCATCTTCTTCACCCTGCAGAACACTTTGTGTCATCGCAAAAACAAGATCTTGTGATTTACGACGGCCCTTTTTCTTCTTCAATAGCATGTATGGATTGGCAGGGATAAACTGTTAGAGGCGAGGTTTTGATGGAAAACAAAGGATGTGCTATCTGTGTTTGTTCTCTGTCACAGCTTTGGCCCTAGGAAGGCAAACACTAGCAGCAGTCTGGCTCAATACATATGGCTGTGTAAGGAAAGACGTAGGACACACTACTCCACTTTCATTAGCTCACACATGTTAATGGGAGCTTCTGTGAGGATTTGTTACTGATGTTATATTGATTGCATTTGGATTTCAGCCTGGGTATTAGTAAAATTAATCCATGTACATTATCATGCCATCACCACCACAATAGTCTATATCGACGACATTTCATTTATGGGATTGTTCCGTCGGATGTCCCTCATTTTCGGCCGGATGTCCGTTACCTTCCTCTTTCTTTGTGTTGGCGTTCTAAACTAGACTATGGTTAACTGCTCCTCAGATCTCTGCAGGGTAAATCCAGACTAGGGCTGCACGATATGAGGAAAATATGCAATAAGTTATTGAATATCGTAGTAAAGATATTACTTGCGCTAAACAAATGGATATTAAAGTGTATAAGGTTCTGCATTTCTGCTGCCTTTAGTATTCTGCTAAAATACAAATACAAGTGCTTGTTGAATTTAAAACAAATGAAGAAAATAATTCCCAACATTCTGTTATAGCACAAATTGAACATTGAATTGAATGTAAGAGGCAGCACTAAAAAAAGAATGAGTTACATTATTAAATTAAGTTTTCTACAGATTTTTTTCTTTTAACTAACAAAAAACCTTGGAGTGTTTTTCGCGCAAGTTGATATCGCAATAACGATAAAAAAAAATTTAAAAAAAGGATATATTGTGGAGCTCTATTCCAGACAGCTAGCTAGACTATCTGTCCAATCTGAGTTTTCTGTTGCACGACTAAAACTACTTTTGAACGCACACATGTTCCACCAAAACAAGTTCCTTCCCGAGGCTATTTTGCAGAGGCACCGTTGCTCCGTCCACACCCAATACGATTGTGATTGGTTTAAAGAAATGCCAATAACCAGAGCACGGTTTTCTCCCATCCCAGAATGTTGTGTGGACTAGCCAGATCCTCCTCCGCAGCGCTGTGGAGGAAGGTCTGGCAATACGAGACTACCACAATAAAAACCCCATAAACAACTACAAGCATTTGTCACATTTTTTCTGACACTGTCTGTGCCCCTGCAATGCCAATCTGGCAGCAACTCCAACATGTGGGCAGAATGAAACACTCTTAATCTCATACCACAGCCTCTGCTGTAAAAATGACTGTCTAGACTATGATGAAGTAAGAGACAAAAGTGGATGGCTCAGACAGTTTAGTGACTGGAGGTTGTTGCTAGCACTGGCTGAGGCCAGTGTCTTCATGCTCCTACCTCTCACTAATTGGAACAACCTCTTTAATTGGGTGTGGAAACCATGGAGACGGCTGCTCCGTCTGGGAGCTGATAAGCTGAAAGAGACACCTTCAGCAGAGGAGATGACGCTGAGTGAGGTGGCCTTTGCAGTGACTGAGGCGCCTCAGCCGCTAGAAAGAACTGAAGCGTGTGTGACTGACATGGGAGTGTTGCATCAACCAAAGCTCTGCTTTTCTATCCCCACAGTCAGAACTAAACATGGAGGAGCAGCGTTCAGTTTTTTATGCACCACGTATCTGGAACAAATTCCCAGAAAACCGCAGGACCGCTGAACTCTTGTTTTTTTCTTCAGATCAAGGCTGAAGACTCATCTTTTTGATGCTGCCTTTTTATAGTAATTGTTCTTACACTGCACTGTAACGTTTATTCCTGTATTTCCTATGTCTTATTCTATTTTAGCAGTTTTTATGTTTTTCAATAGGTAACGGTTGGGACAACATCTGTGTCCCAACAGGTAACGGTACGGACAACATCTGTGTCCCAACAGGTAACGGTACGGACAACATCTGTGTCCCAACAGGGAACGGTACGGACAACATCTGTTTCCAAACAGCTAACGGTACGGACAACATCTGTTTCCAAACAGCTAACGGTACGGACAACATCTGTGTCCCAACAGGGAACGGTACATCAGCGCGGACAGCAGTGTGTCCAAGCTGCTGACAGATAGAAACATGTCGGGAATTAATGTTGTTAAACATGATATCATTACAAATCACCGGTGGAAAGTAACTATACCGTACTTCAATACAATTGTAAGGTACACTTAATTAAGTATTTTCATTTTCTCCTACTTTATACTTCTACTCCAACACAATTCAGAGTCAAGTATTCACTATTTATTTAAACACGGTGATTCAGATTAATTATACAAAATAATGTGAAAAAATTATTATGTATTGAAGTGGATGAACTTTGGATGATTCCTTAGCTACTTGCTAAGTCATACTTCCGCGGTTATTTCGGTGAAAGTAACTCAAATGTAACACAAAAGTAGTGTAAAGCATTACAATTGAGAGATAGTAATATTGTAACTATTACTCTCAAATGACAGTAACTAGTAATCAGTAATATTGTAACTATTACTCTCAAATGACAGTAACTAGTAATCTATAATGTATTACATTTTGGAAGTAACTTGCCCAAAACTGCTGAAATGTGCTATACAAATAAAGCTGCCTTGCCATCCCACACATTCCTGTGCTACAGCTGGTCAATACCACAAGGCTAAAAAAAAGTGACAGCAAGCAAGATTTATCAAAACAGCAGTTTCATCATTGAGTAAAACTCAACTTGGACTGTGGAGAAAAGGATTATTTTGTTCCATGTGGCAGTAGTGGATCAATTCAGTGCCCATTTATGTGCAATTGCAAGTAATAGATGGTCAAGTTAAGGCTTTATGTGTTTATTTTTTGGTATTAACCCACCTTGACTTTGGACTGTTTGCAAGTTTAAAAAAAAACTGAACAGCTATATTCCCTGAAAAGGCTAAATGGAAAAAACAAAAACATGCTGTATTTTGGTTGCAGCAGGTAAGGTTTATTTCATGTGTCGTCATTTGAGTAAAAATGTTGCTCCACTAAATTCATAGCAGCTAGTCAGCTGAGTCAATTTTAAATTAGTTACTTTTTACATTTACTTGAGTACATTTTTATACCAGTAATTTTACTTGTAAGTAAGTAAAACTTCATCAAAGCATTAGTATATAGTATAGTATATTTTTCTACTCTTTCCACCAAAATTCTATATTAAAACATATGATGAGCTTATAAAATACAGCACATTGTTAAAAGACTCAACCAGTAGTTCCCTACCATTTTGACTGTGTCCTCTAACATACAAGCAGTGTCATGTTTAAAAAACAACATTTACAGTGTCTCAGGACACTTTACAGATAGAGTATGTCTAGGTCACACTATGATTTACTGAGACGCAGCAATGTTTCAGATGTCTGGCAGTTTTCCTTGGATTGTGGTGGCACCTAAATCATGGTTGCAGCTGCTGCCGTGGTCCTGCTCCACGCCTTGCTACACTCTACTATGCCCTGAACTTCTACAACTATTATTTCTAGTCATAGTTCTTTATTGTGACTATAATTGCCACTGTTCATCATACCAACTGCTTTAATCATTATTAATCATATTTCTGTATATCTGTATCAGTGTCTCTGTGTCCCAACCGGTAGATGGCCGCCCACCAAGAGCCTGGGTCTGTCCAAGGTTTCTGCCTAAAAGGAAGTTTTTCATCGCCACTGTTGCACTAAATGCTTGCTCTGGTGGGGGTTGTTGGGTCTTTGTAAATTATATAGTGTGGTGTAGAAATAGTTTATTAACAAAATGTGTGTATGTGCTCGTTGCAAAAGAGCTGTGTTAGTCATTGAGGAAGTGGTTAAAAGTACTCCAGGTAACCTCTAATGCACAGAAAGCTGAGGTTAAGTCATAAAAATAGTTTAGGCTTTTATGGCATAGAGGTGCATTGTTTGAAGGTTGCAAGAACGGAAGAGGAGCTTGCACCACACAGAGGCCCCGACCTTGGTGTGTGTGTTTGTGAAAGATAACAGTTTCTGTCTAGAAACTAGAAGACACCCCCCTGTGAGGATAGGATAAAAGCTTGAGGAAGAGAACAGATCAGAGCTCTCATTTCGGAGGACAACTTGGTGGACCTGGCTCTGACTTTATGTCTGTCGCTAGGGAAACTTAGTCTCTGTTAGTGAACCCACAGCTGTGTTGTAACTCTTATGCTGGACTCAGTAAACATGGCTTAACTGAACTCTTCGTCTCAGATTGATCCTTGTGTTCTGGTAAACTTAAGTCCATGAAAGAAGGTGTGGGAATTAATAAATTGGAGTCAGATTTGACAGGCCTTAGGGCCTTATTTCGGACAAATTCCCACTACAGTGGTCTAGACTACTCTATTTGTAAAGTGTCTTAAGATAACTTGTTATGATGTGCTACTATGAATGAAATTGAATTGAATTGAATTAAACATACAGTAAGTAAATGATCTGAGTAATTATTCCACCACTGAATATCAGTACCCAAAGGGGAGACATGTTTGTATTAGGAGGTCTCATGAGGGTGCTATGCACTTATCTGAACATCTACTAGTGATTGAGATATTGTTGTCCATGTATTAGGGTCTTGAAGTGATGTCACCACAAAACATAGACTTTGTGCAGAAGTGTATCAGCTGTATTTCAGCCTGCTGGTTGCCATATGATTAAACCCCAAACCAGACTCAGTCCATGCCACCTGCATATACTGGGACACGATTAAAGAAAATATCTCCAATAAATGTCTTTACTCTGGCTCTCAAAGAACCAAAACTGTTTTTAGAAAAGAATAAATCTTCCAGTGTTCCAAAAGAGAAAGGTGGACTGAAAGAAAAAAAAAGGCAATATTCATTTTGTCTATGATTGCCGGAGGCATTTGAGGCACACAGTCACTCGGAACAGTCAGAGATTAAAGTAATATCAATTTAAAGAATTCACAATGTCAAAATGGTCCAACTTATACAGTACATACTAGAAAACAGTCTCCTTCCATGTGTATGGAAGGAGGGTGTGTGAAACTTTCACTAACAGAAACTGCAGCAGCAATGGAATATAACAAAACTCAGGAAAAAAACAGGTGCAGAAATAAATTCCATCTGCATAGCATGACTGCATGGGGCTGGGAGGGCAATCATGTCAGACTGATATCGCATAGCTTGACGTTTGTCATATAATCTGATCTCTGGGATCCAGGAGGAAAGTACATGAGCAATAACTGCCTCAAAACCAAAGATGGAGTTTTAAAAAAAAATAGATAATTTAAGCATGTTGGAAATAAAATTGTAAGGTCAACATTGTTTGTCAGTGCCTTTTAAAACAATTACAAATGATTGTAAATGGATAGATTTGTATGACCATTTTCTGGTCTGCTACCTCTGTGGGTAAGGTTATTTATTTATATATATATATATATATTAGGGCTGTCAAAATAACGCGTTAATTTCGATTAGGCTAATTAATCTGAGAAAAAATAACGCGTTAAAAAAAAATAACGCAGATTAATCCATTCCAGCCGTTCTAACCACCATTGGACTGTAAAATGAAGGAGGGAGACGAGAATGTGCTGCCTGGAACTCATTAATTGGAACATTTACTTGTAAAAATCTTCTTCCTGCCAACCCTGGCTACCGAAATCTGGTGCCACTGATATGTCTGCGCTCTTCTCTCATATGCTCTGAAACAGACAGCAACACAAACACCGCTGCACGTGACGCTAGTTAACACTATACTCAACAGCAGCTAACGTTAGCCTACCGCTAGCTAGTTAACACTATACTCGACAGCAGCTAACATTAGCCTACCGCTAGCTAGTTAACACTATACTCGACAGCAGCTAACGTTAGCCTACCGCTAGCTAGTTAACACTATACTCGACAGCAGCTAACGTTAGCCTACCGCTAGCTAGTAGCTGGATTAAAAACGGTTAAAATGCTGACAGCTAACGCTAAACGGTTCAATGAAACTGGTAAACTACAGCCTCGTGGTGCATTTGAAGTTATTGTAAATGTCCTTTTCCCACCTGGTGGTTGTTTTTGTTGTTCAACAGCAATTTGCTAGTGAAATAAGTTGTTGTTATTGTTATACATAATTATTAAATCATTTAATTTTGACCATATGGCCTTAGCAATAAACAAGCCGTTCTTGTCTTTTTCTTACATCACAAACTGTTGTTTAGTACCCTTTTTTTTCTTTTCTTTTTTTACTATATTCGCACGGGATATGGACTATTACCTGGTGATCTCTAGTCATTTGTAATAATTACGGAGGTTGTCTGTGATCTTAATCCCGTGCCAATCAGCCATGTCTGTAATTTGTAAAGTAAAAATTCCCCCCCAAATGACCTGCCATATTTCACAGAACACCGAGGTCCTGTGCTAATATTAGTCTTGTGGAGTTCCGGGTCGTATATCACTTTTTTGACGTTTTTGTTTCATGTGCGCCTTTTTATCCCTCTCCCGAAGACGGATATGGGATCGCGGGGGGCTGCAGACGCCGCCTTTCATGGCCAACCTAGTCTGGACCACTGCCCGACCGGAGACCTCCGTCCACGAGACGGCACGCTCCCCGCGTCTTCGTCTGAGAGCTTCCCCATTTTTTATATGGACTAAATGTTTTTGAATCGTTTAACTTTTTGTTGACATTGTCCTCCTGTATTGTGTTTTAGAGCCAGACTTTTAACATCTAAACAACAAACTGTTTTAGAGGGATTTTATCATTTTTACTATTATCAGTCTAAGTTTTTTTTAAAGTTAAACTTAACTTTAACTTAAACTGTGATAAAAATAAATAATTATTTTATTCTACCCTGTGCTTGTCTCGTTCCTTTGGGTTGCCATGCATTGCTCTCCCTTGTGAAACAAAAGAACCTAAGCCTAAATTGTTAATGTTAACATGTTAACATAAATGGTTTTACAGATTTTAAGAGTTTCTAGTCTCTATATAAAACGTTTTAAGTAAATCAGCTGTGTCACACACTTTGGAACCTTGCCACAATAGCGTTTTGTTTTGTTTCTGTTAACATGTCTGACTGCTTGTGTTTCAAGGCCTGTCCGACTTCTTTTTATCATGTTGTCATGCTCCCAGATCGCAGCAATTAACTTGGTGACTACAATATAATTATCACGGGTAGGAAAAATCCAAGGCCAAGCGCCGGACGGAGCCACGGTGCTGCTGCTAAATAGCCTCGGGAAGGAACTTGTTTTGGTGGAACACATGGACGTTCAAAGGTTGTTTTAGTCGTGCAACAGAAAACTCAGATTGGACAGATAGTCTAGCTAGCTCCGGCCGAAAAGAAGGACATCCTGTGGAATTTCTGGCGGCACCGGAGGAATTCTGGAAGTAGAACATTGTGGATGTAGACTAAGTACCCGCTGACCGCAGGGCGCACTCTTGATCTCAAGCTCTCCATGGCCTTGGACCTCAGTAAATTAGAGACATGCTCATTAGATATGAACCAGCAAGAACCCTCAGATCCACAGGCAGCGGTCTCTTAACCAACCCTTGCTGTAACTCGAGAGCAGGGGAGGCTGCTTTCTGTGTCTATGCCCCAATGATATGGAACACCCTGCCAGTGGAAATGAGAGAGGCTTCCACACTAAACACTTTTAAAACAGGCTAAAAACCTTGCTTTTTACGAAAGTCTATGAATAACTGAGTTTGTCGCTGTTCAATGTTGATCTTTGGTTTGTGTGTGCGAGTGTGTTTGTGCGTGCGTGTGTGTGTGCGTGCGTGCGTGCGTACGTATTTGATACATGTTTTGTATATATTTTACTCTGTATAACTGAACAAAGTATCATCTTATGTCGCTTTTGTAATAAGCACATTGTGTTACATTAACTTAGCTGCTGCTCTGCCCGGTGCGTTGTAGACACACGCTGAAGGGTGATTTTTGCGTTGTAGCTGACGAGAGATTTTACGAGTTCGGAGTGAGAACAGGTTGAAATCGTATACCTACCCATCGAACGAATATTAGAATATTTGGATCTAGCCCTACTTGTGGCTTGTTGTTGCTGATGATGATGATAATGATGATGATGTTGATGATGATGATGATGTTGACGATGACGATGATGATGATGATGATGTTGACAATGACGATGACGATGATGATAATGATGATGATGATGATAGGATAACAGTAACAGTTCACACTGTACTTGTAGCTTGTTGTTGACGATAGGGAATGATATATCTTTCTTGACGATAATTTTTCTACTGTAAGCTATACTGTAATCTGTTGTGTATTTTGTGTGTGTTTTATACATGTATCTACTTCTTTATCCTGCGACACAAATTGCCCTCTGGGACAAATATTAAATTGATTAATTGATTGATTGATTGATTGACCAGCACAAAACATTTTCAGTAAAAACCAAATGCCTAGCTATATAAAGAGGCACAATACAGCACTGCACCATCAGTGTCTGATTTACGAAACAATGATATTGTAACTTAAAAACACCTAAATACTTTCAATTTATTTCAAATATTTGGAATGTATCACTAAATGCATTCATTAATATACTGTATAATAATTTTAGGAATAATGAATGACATATTGTGGTATATTGACATCCTATAACATTCTATACACTTTGTTTTAAGAGTTGGTATAGGAGGATGCATGAACTTTACTCTACATTCACTGAGAACATCTGGAAATTGTTAACATGAGCAGAGGTCCCCCCAAGACAGAAGAGACCTTTTTTGGAGTTGTGCCAGATAACAGGCATTGATTGGTCGGTTATACATCCAATGGTATACTCACACATATCACATCCTATGTTGATACAATGCATAGGATATATACGTTGTTCACACAAAGAAAAGGCGGAACGACTTTTGGATGAATTCGGGTTGGTCGTTCTCCAAGCTCTCTGCAGGAGTTTGTAAAATTGATGCTGAATCTTTGCTTGTAATAAACCTTTTTATAATCAAGAACAGTGTCGGCGGATTCCTCTTCATACAGCATCACAGCATTACTATTTAAGACACCACAATATCTAAAATAAACATTCTCCAAAAGATCTAACGTACCCCCTGCAGTCCTCCAAAGTACTCCTAAAGGTACGCCTACCACCATTTGAGAAACACTGGTTTAGACAATATGGCTAGTAATGAGTGTGATTGGTTTAAAGAAATGTCATTAAACCAGAACACGTTTTTCTCCCATCCTGAAATGCAGTGTGGACTAGCCAGACCCTCCTCTGCAGCTCTGTGGAGGAAGGTCTGGCAATGCAAGACTATATGGTTAGTAATCAAACTCCTTATGGAGAAAACTAATGGCATTTGTTAAGCTCTATTAAAACAATCCATAAGCTGTTGTGTCTGAAAGGAACCTGCTGTATCTTTATTAGTGAGGCAGGTGTCCGGGCACAACACAAACACTTCAGCCAGACGATTATCAATATCAGTATACAGACACCGAGCCTACATGTCCCACAGCGAGACAGGAATGCTTTATTGAAAGGTGCCCTTGAGTCAGAGGTCTAAAGCGCTATGCTGCTTTCATTTGTTTGAAAGGACCAAAAAAGGTTGTCCTCTCTGCACTTATTTGATTGGATTGTCAATGGCAGGATGAGTTTTCTGCCGCACGCCGCTGCCTTGCATGCATACGAATGTGACGTGGAGCAGGTGATGATCCTGAGGGGGAGACTGTTTATTATTCAACAAACTCCCCGCACTAATCTGTGCATAAGAACTGCTCTGCTCTCTTTTACTCAGCTTTCCTCTTGCTCTCATTCTGGTTTGTGGCCTTTCTCTAAAGGACAGTGGAGCGTGCAGCACACTGTATCTGGCCTTCTTTTCATCTGACCTTTGAAAAAAATAGCTATTACGTTACCTCGGGGTTGTGTGATACGCATCCACATACCTACAGTAATATCTTAAGTCAGGCTATCTCAGCTGATTGTATTTTTAGAATGGCGGCCCGTGAAAGAGAGAGAAAAAAGCGAATGAAAAAATAACCAGAAGGCACATGTTGGAATAAAGTTAAAGGCTGGACATAACAACACAGCCCATATGTGAAGCTATGTCACAACAACTGCATTTTTCCTCCTTAAAGGGCATGTTTTCAAAACTGTGGCATTATCACCCTAAAAAACTGTATCCAGTGAAAATTGATTGTCCTGAATAAAAGAAATTGTGGGCAAATGTGTTTCTCAGTTCAAACGTACTTTAACATTAACTAGTACAGTGCCCGTTCAAAACACGCCTGTTTGTAACGGGCCGATTGCTTGGCCTCCTGTATTGCTGCTTGTAGCTATCGCCAGAACCATTGTACTCCGAAATAATAGTGCGTTCCATTTGTACTCGGAAGTCGGATTTTCCAAGCTCAAAGTCAGAAACACGCCCCCCCAGCCTCGGATTTCCGAGCTCGGAACTCGTACAACCTGGCAGTACCCCGAGCTAAAAATCCAACTTGGGTGCCCCCATGCATCAACAGTAGTGAAAGCTGTAGTGACATACAGTTATTAGCACTGTGTTATTTGTGTCTCACTAAATCAGTCGTACACACAGTCCTGTCCAACTTCTATCTGTGGAATGCACAAAAAACAGCATTATGCATTGTTATCAACTGGTATTGCTAACAATGGCTAACCTGGCTAGAGCTAATGAAAACAATGAAAATCGGACTTGTAAATAGAACGCATTCAACTCGGGTGTGAAGTCATTCCCAGCTCCGGCTTATGTCACATCCTCCCAAACATATGTCAATGATAACCCTGGGTCTCTCTGAATCTGAATTAAGAAAGTAAAATGCACATGAAGCTGGAGGGCAGCATTTCATGGAAAGGGCCTTCGCTTACGAGACATTCAGACATTACAAAGTAAGTCCAAAGTTATTTCTTCTCCTTCAGAAGAAAAGTTAACAATTGAAGAAGGGAGGTGGGAATTTTAAGATGGACGCATTTTGGTGAATAAATAGGCAATTATATTTGATCTCCCTGGTTTGTAAATAATAAAGAGATGAGAGAAATCTGAATAGCAAAAGCAGTCATGCAGAACCATCTTGTAGCATCAGAGGTTGTGCTGTCATGTGAAACCATGTGAAACGGCCATTTACAAGAAAAGATTTAATAACCATACATAATTATTGACCCAAAGGTATTCTGAAAAAAAAATGTATTCATCCTGCACCCTAGTATAATAGGAAGCTGGGAGTCTGGTGTCTTGTTGTATATACACATCTAGAGCTGGGTGATATAGAAAAAAATCAAATATCATGATACTTTTGACCAAATACATCAATGGTGATATTGCAGCGATATTGTAGGGTCGTCCGACTATTGGTGCTTTAACAAAATATTAACACAATGAGAGTTTTAATTAAATAAATTACCACTAATAATGTGGATACAATGACTTCCATGTCACAAAAAATCCAACAGTGCACTGAGCATTTCATTCGGTTGACAGTACAGTAGGGCTAACGGAATACAGATATTGTCCCTAACCAGTCGTGGAATACCAATAGGTCTCCTCAGGCCGTGTGGACAGGCCTCCAGTGAGCAGCCTGGTAATGGGCTCCCTGTTTGGAGCGGAGTGGAGCGGCCCGAGGACTTGGCCCGAGATAAGGAAGAGTAATGATCTTTGGCCGATGAGTGAGCCGTACTGTGGCCGCTTCCACTCTAGGAGTCTCATGCTGCACACCAAACAAATGCACCGCACGGAGTCATCGCTCCAGTCAAGGATGTTTTCTGGATGTCCCAGTGAGAGCATCTGAAGCTCAGTGTCTGAGATGTGCCCGAGGAGCTCCCAGGGGAAACGAGCACTGTCCCGGGCCCTGGCATTTGAAAATGCCGTTCTTTCTGTGTGGTTTCTGGAGGGGGGGGGGTTTGCTTCCTGGCTGGGGCTGCAACTCCACAACAGATGGCCAAATGGACATCCACGACGCGGCCTTCTGGTGCCATCCTCATGCCACATATGCTTCATCCCGCGGCTATGACTTCCTGGAGATTGCTTTCTCACAGTCCCTCACAGCCGTCACCATGGCTACACAATCCCAGTTGTGGGGAACAGACCTCAGTGTGCACAAACGTGCATACACGCACGCACACACACAAGTATTAAAACTCTCTTCAAGCCCTAAATCCCCACATGTAAGGCACTCCGAAGCCACTGTTGGCTATTATTTTATCAGCCTAACATACTGGTAATGCTGGAACACTGTCACTTTCTCTTATATTCCTCATATTCCTTAATATTCAGGTTTCACATGTCATGAAGCTTAATCGTTGGTCCTAGATGATAAGCTGCTTCTCAGTCAAGCTTCAACAAAAGCTGACTCTTGAGTTAATGGATTTCAACCTCTCGTTATGACAAGATAATCAGAGGCATTTCCAAACACAATGCCAAGCAATCATCTGGTCATGCTTTGGGAAACAATCGGGCTGCCTTGGCTGACTGATAAACTCAGGCTAATCTGTGCAATTCTTTGAAAGCAAACACAACTGATTGTATTGTAATCAAATCGGCTACTTTTGCAGGAACCCTCTGCATCAGCACACCTGCTATACCGATGCACTGGCCTTACTAAAATAAATGACAGGATTGAGTTTTTTCACACAGTGCTTATGTCGCTCTGAACAAATTATCCTCCATCTTTGAGTAGCCTTCAGCCATTGCCTGCACTAACAAAGGTCAGCTCTGCAGCTCAGGTTCAAAGTTCACCACACGCCACGTATGCGTTGACGATGCCAGAGAACAAAAACAGACCACATACAGTGTATATCATACAAAGTAAAGGAGCTGACAATATAGAGATGACAATAATATTGATCAGCTCATCTGGCTCTGGGGAAAACCAAGGCTGGATAACCAACTGGGCAAAATGGACTAATGCCCCAATCCTCAGCTGGGCCCAAAAGCCAAAGGTTCACAGCCAACACATTTTCACTCCCATTGCGTCAAAAAGTGACGCCTGGTCAGGTGCTTTTGGCATTTGTTATTGACGCAAAAAGTCTCCCTTAGCGTCGTACTTAGACGTGCTTGGTCAGGACTCTTGGCGTACGTTTAACGGCACAAGAATGAGACAGTTAGGTTTAGGAAAAGATGGTGGGTGGGGTTACAAAATGTATGAACCCCGGTCTCTTGGCTGAAAGTCCTGTGTTGTTTGACCCATCCTACTTGCGCAGATTTTCCGTCTTTTATACATTTGCTACCGTAGTCGCTCTAATACTATGTCATCTTACAGTGCCGCGGTCAAGCTGCTGCTCTGCCCGGTGCGTTCCATACAGACGCTAAAGGGAGATTTTTGCATCGGTATCTGACGCTGAGAGACACTGACCAAGCGTCAGTATTTTACGAGTTGGGAGAGAGTTGGGAGTGAGAAAGGGTTGTTACAGCATGTCCTTGGTTGTGGGTTACTTTTAGACAGACGCAGTCTCAAAATCCAGCTTTTAGACCTTCATTATTTTAGTTCATATTGTGCTCAGATGCTGCATATTTCGTAATTTGTGCAAGTGGGGCCTAAAAGCAACTTTTTCCCTAACAACCCCTAACAGGTTATTCCGACTATGGGTAAAACAGCCCAAAAGTACATGTCCCATTCTTGAAGAGTTCTACCAACCACTTTTTGCTAATATGGTGAGAAAAAATACATTGATGCAAAGATAGAGAGAAAACTGGGTCAAATTTCCACAAAAGCACACACTCCAATTATAGTTCCAACACTGTACAGGCCTTGTATCCATAGTGACACTGTGGACATACACAAACTGTTGCAAGTAGAAGTTTTCATGTCCCCATCTTAATATTTCGGTCAGACACATAAGTAATTACAAAGAGACACCACAGACACATCAGCTCATTATCTGCATTCTGTTGTTCTATCACTCCATTCTCTGGGGAGAGTAAACCATGGCATCGCTATGCCCTTGCCAATACTTCATGGAACAAACAAAGTTGTGAGGCAGAACCAGGAACTAATTTCATTAGCGGCTGCCATTTGTGACTGATTACAGGCTGTTCTCAGTGGCTAGCAAGCAGGTCCAAAGTTCTGGGAGGTTAATAACCAGTAACAATCAATTACTTAACCAATCTGATATGATCAATGGGGTTTCCAATCCAGGAGACAGCACGATGAGTAGCAGAATACGATAAAACCATGCTGAAATCTCTTCAGTAGCTATGAGCTGCAGCTAAAGTGTTCCCAAAAGCTCAACTGTTTTGCATCATCCTTATAATGACACCTAATAAAATCTTGAATTTTCTGTCTGTTTTCAAACAGCAAAACTGTCTAACAGAGCACCACCAAATATAAGTAAGTAAATTTATAAAATGCCTTCCAGTGTTAAAAGGTAAAGAACAATGCAACATTGAATGAAAGTAGAATATAAAAACACAAACAAAAACTACAAAAAGCCATCTTCATCTTCTTAAAGCCATCGACTGACTCTGCATTTTAATTCAACTAAGCCTAGGAGAAGACATTTCCAGAGGGTGGGAGCCACCACTCAAAAACGCAGTCACATTTGCCAGACCTTCCTCCACAGCATTCTAGGATTGGAGGAAAACATGCTCTGGTTTATTGGCATTTCTTTAAACCGCTAAGCACAGGACGGAGCCACGGTGCCTCTGTAAAATAGCCTCGGGAAGGAACTTGTTTTAGTGGAACGTGTGTACTTTCAAAAGTTGTTTTAGTCGTGCAACAGAAAACTCTGGACACTGGATTTACACTGCAGAGATCTGAGGAGCAGTTAACCATAGTCCTCATAAATTTAAAATTAAAAATTAAAATAAAGTTTAAAATTCCAACACAAAGAAAGCGGAAGCTAACGGACATGTGGCCGAAAAGAGGGACATCCGGCGGAATTTCCGGCGGCACCAGAGCAATCCCGGAAGTGGAATGCCGTGGATATAGACTACCTTTGGTTTTCCATCTAGATTTTGGGACAGCCAGAAGACCTTGGTCAGTAGATCTCAGTGACCTCACCGTGGCAAGAGGATACAATAATTCAGAAAAATAAAGCGTGGCCAGTGTTCCCTACATCGAGTAATAGTTAAAAGTCTAGTGGTCACATTTTGAACCAACTGGAGCTGAGACAGAGCGACTCAGGGTGGTAAATAACAATAATCAAGACTGGACGAAAACAAAGACATGAATGATTTTTTTTGGTGGAAGAAACAAGATTGGACCACTTTCTTTATGTGTCACTCAAAGTTCATATGTTGGTCAAAGAAAACTCTTTGAGGCTCGCTTAACATTTACTGCAAAGGGACCAATATCCTGCTGTATTTTATCAGAAATGCTCTGATGAGAGCTTCTGTTTTGTTGGGGTTAAGTTGAAGGAAGTTATCTGACATCCACTACTTGATAGCTCCTGTTAGGTAGATAGTTTACTGAGGTAATTTAATTTGAAAGTATAACTGCTTATCATCCACATAACAGTGAGAAGACATACACTTAAATAGACTAATTAAAAAACCAAGGAGAGAAGCATGCACAGAGAGAAAAAAATAGTACGAAGGATTAAACCCTGGGAGAGCACAAGCCCCACAGGAAAAAATGAAAGTCTAATGAATACAGAACTAAAAGATGAATGAAGTCTAATGGGCAGACGTATATTCAACAAAACGCCCCAGCAGAGGTTGGACCACAGTACTGTCTGCGTTGTCAAAGAAGAAAACCAACAGAATCTTAATTAGTGTACTATCAAACATCAGTAGGCCTCCCCTGTATTGGAGTGCCTCTCAGGCCATGTCAGGACTGATTATTCTAAAGATATCTAAACCTCTGTCCGGCCATTATTCACACATCACCGAGCCGGGCCTTGTTATCTCTGGTAGCAAGGTTTTCCTGAATCCACATATTAAATCCAGAAAAAATTTCTGAATAAAAGGGTCTCAGTTGTCATCCAGCATTTAAGTCACAAAGGGACCGTTCGGTATTTATGGAATGGACGCTTTATAAACATGAACGCGAGTGTCTTTATAATGTATCTTTTCAATAATCTGTCTGTACACTTACAAAGTTCTCAATGTTTCGGTTAACATGTAGGGGCCCTCATGATGCTACCGTTGAAGTTTGGTGATATTTTGAGCCTTTTTAGTGGTATAAATAGCGATTTGTTTTTACTTTCCCTGTGCCCCGAATACTAGCGTTGTAAGCTAATCAGCGGTCCGCACTAGCGTCTTTCAAGCTACAAACACATTCGATTAGCATGAAAACATGTCCCAGAGAGCAACAGAGTGGGTACACATCTGTTAATAACCCCTAGGTTCGTTTTGCGCTGGAATTGTCCTTTAATGTTGGAGTCCCGACCCGACTCTTAGCAAACAAGCGATTACGCCTGCTTTAGAAAGTTAACTAGTTGCAAGTTTGCGGTAAAATGCAGTTGGGTTGTTGAGGTCAAACTACTATATGTAGCAGCTGTGAATCAAATAAACTTATTATAAATAATGCTGCTTCAATCCAGATGAGTATTGAAAAGTATTTTCCGCGACTGAAAAAGGCACGTGTTGAGGAGGAGGACCAGCCTGAACCAGAGGTATCAGTCTGAAACAGAGCTCAACAGTCCGACCAGTGTAATTAGTTATGTTATTAATTTGTTTACAGTATTTTCAGGCTTCAACCAGTGCTGCTCAAGCAGAAAGACAGGGTCACTGGGAGAGAAAGAGATAGATTCGTTAGGCATTGAAGAAAGAGTAGGAGAGGAGGACAGCATCCAACAGCGTGTCCTCCTCAGTTTTTGATACTTGATTGTTACGAAAATAAGTATTTCAATTTTCAATACATTTTCGTAAAACGGCCCATTTCGGGGCTCTTAACAGTTGATTTATCGCATAAAAAAGTCACAGAAGTGAATTTAGTAATGAAATAGCAGACGAACAATGTATAAAGTTTCCAGTTGTAGTTCCAATGAGACAACCTGTAGGGGGACCGAAGCGAGAAAAGTTCTCTAGCGTTGCTTTAACTTGGAATTTCTGATTGGGTGGGCCAGCTGTCAATATGGGTTATTACCCAGTGTGCTTTGATGAATGGTCTCAATGTTTTATTGTTTTATTTCATGTGAATACTAGTTTACTAGATGAGTAACTTAGTATTTGAAGTAATGCAGTAAGTGTGCATTTAGTTTCCATGCTTATTGTGTTTCCACAACAATGTTAGTGAGTAAATCTACTGAAATGGCCACCATAATAGTGGAGTGTGATGTGTAAGATGAGAAAGCAGAAGTTAAGTCATGTATCTGTACATCTTTGCCAAGCGCAAACCACCACAGAAGGCATCAATAAGTTGTTGGGGAGGGTCATGCTTTTTTTCCCAATCACTTTGGAGGGTCATACATTTTTTTATTGCTGGTGAAGGGAGGGTCAAGTCTATTTGGACTAAAGAACCCAAAACTCCTCCGGTAGCCCTTATAATAAAAAACGAACAGTCCCTAACTTAAGCTATTCGGTGAGCTACAATACTAATTTCAACATAATCATCTGATATGCAGGAAGAAAATGATGAATAAAAATGCATTTCCATAGCATCTTTTGTGTCATAACAAGAATAAAGATGTAAAGCCCTGCTAGAGGCTACAATATGTATTAAACCACGCAATATAAGGGTTTTACATAAAGAACAACATGCTGGTGCTGCAGGAAAGGCCATTAGAGAAGGCTTTATCTTACAGCTAACATGAATTTGCTCAGTATCGTATAAAGTACTTAAAAGCAATACTTGAGTAAAGTACAAGTGTCTTACCAGAAAATGACTTTGGTAGAAGTTAAAGTCTCCTTTTAGAATATAACTTGAGTCAAAGTCTTAAAGATCTGATATTTACTGTACTTGAGTATCAAAAGTAATTTTGTGATATTAAATGTACTTTATTGTGGCTTCCTTATAGTAAATCATAATATTGTGATTATGTGCTTGAAAATTCTACTTAAGTACAGTAACTAAGTATTTGTACTCGTAACATTACAACACAATTTGCTCCAGAAGTTTCATGGCAATCTCTGAGATATTTTGGACTTAGAAGAAAACTCATGGAGTGTCTAAAATAGGTCTATGCTCCTTAACCCTTGTGTTGTCTTCCCGTCGACCATGCAACTTTTTGTTTTTCTGGGTCAAAATTGAAACTTTTTTTCAACATTTTGGATGTCTTTTTCGACACTTTTGTTGCTTTTCCACCGATGTTTTTGTCACTTTTTGTGTCATGTTTTTTTTGTTTGTCATGTTCTTGTGTTTTTTCCCGTATGTTTTTGAAGCTTTTCCCGACATTTTTGTCACTTTTTTCAACGTTCTTTTATAAAAAAATAAAAATTCAAATGCTATGAAATTAAATAAAACTTGTGAGGAGCATTGCAGGGAGCCATCCATGTTATTTCTTTTGAAAATTTGGTTGAAAGAAACCCACATTTCTGATATAGAAACTTTTTGAAAAGGGGTCAGATTTGACCAGAGGACAACACCTGATGTTGTCTAGGCTTTCCCTTAGTCTCATCACACCACAACATGGTGTTTCTGGAAATTCCAACACAATCATGTTGGAAAAAGAATATATGCATTATGTCAAGTGTCAAAGTGACCCGGATTGTTTAAATACAGTCACCAACAAGAAAATAATCATTATAATAAGACCGCCCCCAGAAAGTCAAAGATTCGCATCATCATACTTAGCGTCTCTGCAACTGTTTATGGACATGAAAGCATCCTGCCAACATCATTGTTGTAATACAAATTTAGTACAGATATTTCACAACACCTCAGTGTGTCTACATTTCACACAGATCATATATCTAGTCTTTTAGATAAGTCAAATGTGAAAAAGGTTCAGATTGACGGACATTTTAGAAGGGGAATATGACGATATACTTATCCACGTCTGGATGTCTGTGGCAACAGGTTAGGCCAGGTAGGCTATCCTTAGTACATGAAAACATATACACATGACAATGGCAATGTGCAGTTTGAAAAAGATAATCTTACCTCAACATTCACTTATGAGATTGTCTGCTTCTAACAGTCTTCCTCTGCGAATGGAGTTTACATACTGTAGTTGTCATGGGGATGCCTAACTGAGTTATCTCCATGAGAACAACTGAGTGTCTATGTGGATATTTTTAATACTACACCAACCAGACAAACACCAATTTGGGAACCGTTAAAAGGTGTCAGAGGTTCAAGAAGTTTGAAAAACCTGAGTGTACTATCTGCTGTTGAGCTTCAAGGTTTATTACATGGTTTGAGCAAAGCAATGCAAGCTGTAACACAATGCGAGGGGCATTTTCAAGTTTGTAGCTTAAATTCTATCACATATGCTAAAGTACACATGATCATAAGAGCCATTAGTGACAGCCACCAGTGTGCACAGGTCTGTACTTTTTAGGGCTGTTAGAAGGAATTCCGGAAGTCGAATTTAACTCGAACAGTAAAAAAAGCAATACTAATCGAATGCTGAAATTAGTATTCAAATGTGGATTTTTTTTATAAACACGTTGGCAAACATTAGCAGATCTTGCTTTCCTTGCCATGGCCTATCTGCATTTGTTAAAACAAAATAATAATAATAATAATTTATACTTTATTAATCTCGCAAGGGGAAATTACAATGTTTTCACTCTGTTGTTATTATTATACCTGAATTACACACACATGCTCAGTACCTATTCATGCACTAATGGAGAGATGTCGGAGTGAGGGAGCTGCCCATGGAAAGGCACCCTGAGCAGTTGGGGGTTTGGTGCCTTGCTCAAGAGCACCTTGGCTGTGCCCAGGAGGTGAACTGGCAGCTCTCCAGCTACCAGTCCACCACCATACTTTGGTCCGTATGGGGACTTGAACCAAAAACCCTCCAGTTCCCAACCCAACGCCCTACTGACTGAGCTACAATGCTCTGTCACGTCTGATGAGCAACAATAAAGTTAGCAGGAGTGAGCAACACAAGACATTGCGAGATATTGGGGCACGGAGCCACGGTAGAGATGTAGCCACAAAGTAGCAGGTCAGTTGCTCTCTATGATGTCATCTCTGTCAAATCTCTTACAATGTTGTTTTCCATAGCGACCCGTCATTTGCTGAAGCCCATATGGCATAATTACAAACCCAAAATGCCCACCATCGGCCAAAAAATATCTTTTAGGAATGACAACGCAGTCCCCACCAACTGTTTGTGCACTGTTTCTACTCTTAGATATTTTTTTTTACTGCAGCGAACTTGATATCAGTTGAAACAAAGAGATTGCTTTAAGATGCCATGTCTACCATATTGTGTTACACTGCACATTGTATACTTGTGATGCTATTATTTTTATGTTACTTAAGTTATGGCCTACACTGCAATCGTCTTTGCTATGCCATGGAGGTACAGGCTACACTGAGTTATTCTAAACACTCAGATTTAAACCTTTGCACAAAGTTGCACTTTAAATTTCACTTTCAATGTTTGAATGGTGCTAAATAATCAGAAATGCTGCTAAATGTTTTGTGAAAAAGTTAATATAAAAAGAAGCAGCAATATTGCATAACTGAGTCACGTTGTGGGCTATGTAATTTTTCCTCTAGGTAAGTAGAATATTGGTATCAAAGTTTGAGCATCCATACAAATCTATTATTAAAAGCTTAGTTGTTGAAGAGAGGGATAAAGAGTGTATCGGACTGGTATCGGTATCACCAGGTACTCAAAGTTGAATCATCGGTATCTGTATCGGGTATGAAAAAGTGGTATCGAGCCACCTCTAGTTGCTATGGAACTTGAACAATGAAAGAATTAACAAATTTTAGCAAAACATTTTGTGGCCCGTGAGCCCATTTTAATGCCCAAATCTTCCTTACCCTAACAGATTGTTTTTTCAAATTGTTGTCACTTTCAGTATTGAATAAATTCTGGAGCATGAGTTAGTTCTACGGCTGGGACAGTTCTACCTGCAGACTAAAATACCTTTTTTAATTAAATGGCTTCTCTTATACGCCAAACACTTTGAGACAGAAAACCATATTAGGTCCCAACTCCCCAAACTATTGTCTATTATAAAAGTGTGTTTACTCATACTGTGGTACACTGAATCATCACTGAATAATCATGACAAACAGCAGATAATCAAATAGCAACTAGAATACCAAATAGGAAGACAAATGAAAAGCAAGTGGTAAGAATCTGCTGTCCAGATCAGCTAGATGAGCAATGAGTCATGCAGAGAACACCCACTATTCAACATCCTGTTACATATTCTCTGGTTAACACACCATGGAGGAAGAATTAATTTCACATGCCAGAAAAAATGGAGAGTTCAGATTATATAAATAAACTTAAGCGAACACTCATCCGCTTCTCTGACTTTTCTAAGTTATGTTGTATGGAACAAGGTGAGTCGTATATGCAACACCAAACTGTACACCTACACTAAATAGCCTTCTGTATCGATTTCAGCTTCTTAGTTTATACTCAGAAAACAGTGATTTATTCAATTTCATCTTTTGTTGTAGTTTGTCCTTCTGTGCTTGCTGTATTCTGGTGATTTTATGTTGTATTATTTCCCTACAGAAATCAAGGATCATGAAAACATGATGCATGTGTAACTATTTCCATAGACCTACTTGAGGAGTCACTGTCACTAAAGAACATTTAAAGTCTCAGTCTAAAGTGACCTTATTATGTTAAGAAGTTTGTTTGTATGATACAGCCAGCCATGTCAGCCGACCCCTAGCTGTACATTCATATACACTACTTCAACCTCTGCAACAACTACCCAGCGCATTCTTTGCAATTTGATGGGCTATTCAAGCCCAGCCTGCTCAGACTGGCTGGAGATCTAGTGGCACCTCTCCTAAGTGGAATGCAGCCGTCATTAATAGTTTTGAATACACCTGTGCTTTTCCTACTATGACATGTCAACATGTCTGTCATGAAAAAGGTCTATTGCATACTGTAATATTTTACCGGAAATAGTATGCAATATTGGTTTCATACTAAGGTTTCGGACATACTAACAAATCTCACATACTGTTTTTGCTGCTATATAGCATGTTAGTATGGAATTTCGGCAAAGCCAATGACTCTTTTGAAGCTCACAAATGTGCTTCCAGTTACCGTTAAAACTCCACCAGACTCTCCT
This sequence comes from Sander lucioperca, assembly GCF_008315115.2. Lineage (NCBI taxonomy): Eukaryota > Metazoa > Chordata > Actinopteri > Perciformes > Percidae > Sander > Sander lucioperca. The sequence goes on from NC_050182.1 coordinate 40,326,396, forward strand.
GTCTTTCCAGCAGAGACGCAGAGAGAGTCTGACAGTAGCTTAACATGGCTAGTTAGCTCTAGCTCCAGCGGTGGTCCGTCAGTCTCGCCTGTGTCACTTAATTATTAATGGGTATAGCAATGGTTGTTTGCTGAAAACAGTGGTACTAGAGTAACAAGATGGGGATGCCACTTACTGTGCAATATATCCTACTTCTGAATGACCATGATAATATTGGTCTTAAAAATTAAGAAATTCCGTGCTGAACATGTTTTAACATCTATTTTGATGGTAATATTTTTTATGGTTTTAAGTTTAGGTATCACATACCAAACTTAGCTGCCAATAGAAATCCTCCCTGCCCTCCCTTCACTGACATGTTTGCATCAATTAAAAGGCCTACCTGGTTTTTAAACCTTTCATAAAAAGATACTAAACTTGCATTAGAAAAATAGTGGTTCTAAAAACATAAACCACATTTACTAAGACTTAATTGGTATCATGGTGCAGCACAAACAACTTAATCCTCAACACAAAGAAAACAAAAGAAATCATAACTGACTTTAGGAAACGTAAAAAACAAAAGCCATAACAGTCTTGTGATACATGGAGAGGAGGTGGAACAGGTCCCAAGCTTCAGATACCTAGGTGTGCATCTAGCAGAGGGATCTGACCTGGGGAGTGAACACTAAGGAGATAGGGAAAAAGGCTCAGCAGAGACTCTTTTTCCTGCGAACCCTAACCCCCAATTTCCACCAACTGCGGAACGGCTGCGGATCCGCTCCGAAACGGCAGCGGAGTCAATAAGTTTCCATTAAAGTCAATGTGTGTATTTCCACTGACTACAGAACGGCTGCGTTCTGACTCCGTCCCAGCTCTGGCAATCCGCAGCCCTCCGGAGCAGATACGCAGAGCTTCTATTTTTGACGGATGCCGGAGAGCTCCACAGCAATTCAGCACAGGGCAGATAGTGTGGGACAGGAAATCGAGCACAGAAACAAAATAAAACATCCGGTTAATTTTCAAAATAAAATACACAGTGCTCACGGCGGCTCATATTTCCCTGCACTACACCTTGAAAATGTCATAATGAGCGGAGACAGGCCTGAAGTCAAGTTTGTAGTTCGGTTTATAGAAACTACATCCTGTTATATCGCGCGATCATACGTGAATTCGCGAGATCTCGTGGGTCCTCGTGACTTCAGCTGTCAGTCATGGCCGCAGCTGTTTCGCAACAAATCCGGACCTGGTGGGTATTGAAGGACGGCGGAGCACGGAGCTGACACGCAGCGGAGTCGATCCACAGCCGTTCCGCAGTTGGTGGAAATTGCGGGTAAGATGCACCGGGCTCCCGCAGGAACTCCTCACTAATTTTTACAGGTGAACAATAGAGAGTATGCTGGCATACAGCTGTACAGTGTGGTTCTCCAGCTGCACCACTGAGGAGAGAAAAGACCTGCAGCGGGTAATTAAAACAGCCCAGAGAATCATTGGTGCCCCTCTCCCAAGCCTTGAGGACATATACTCCAGTAGGCTGCAGAGGAGAGCAGCAAGCATCAGGGCGGACCCTACACACCCTGGCCATATCCTTTTTGACACCCTACCCTCAGGCAGGCTCTTAGGTTCATGAGGACATGGACAAACCGCATCAGAAACAGCTTTTTTTCCCAGGGCCATAAATTGCTGCTGAAAGGCTAAGCTAAGATGGACTTGAACCATACTGTGTTGATAATGCACTAGTCTTCTTATTCTGGTTTTAATACTTTTTTTTTTACTCCATATTTATCTATTTATTCTTGCTGACACTGTCACTTTTTATCTTTCTATCTTTATGCTGCTAAGTGAGTGATTGATGTCATCTTAATTTTGTTGTGTAGTGATATGCAATGACATGAAGCTATCAATCTATTTATCTATCTATCTATATTCATATTGGAATGAAAAGGAGAAGGGGAATTAAAAAAAACAGGAATCATCCTTAGAACAAAAGATAGCTCTCATGTTTAAAGAGGAACTGGTTGCAACAAACTCACATAGCCATCCCTTCTGTCCTATTTCTGCACGTTTTCAACAATATGACATCCTTCTAAAGACACACACTTCCCATGCACAACCTAAGGCACAATATGTGTACAGTAGATATATTTACACACTACAAACATCTGTGCGTCCTTGTTGTTTAAAAGGAGCAACGGAGAGCCATCCCTGTTGGCCTCCCCTCCCCCTCATCCCTGCCTCCCATCTCCTCCCCTCTCTCCTCCTCCTCCTCTTCTTCCTCCTCTGTCTCTGGATGAGAGGGCAGCATCCATCGCTAAAGGCAGATAATCACACAGTGAAAAGAAGGGATTCCTCCAGCTTTACCTTTCAACGTAGAGAGTGATGTGGGCTGTGATTCAGCTCAGATCTTGCTGCTCCTCAGCCTCGGCTAACAACATCATGTGACCAAGAACCACCTGCTCCTGCTGCCCAGTCATATGACCACATTAGGCCCTTGCAAGGATCTCTGGGATTTGTAGTTGAGGGGGGTGGAAATGATGGATTTTTTTTTCTAAGCCCCTTTGTGGTGGTTAAAAAATCCCTGAAAGTAAGTGAGGTATTAATTCCTAAAATATAGCTCAGATCTCGGGATCATTGACCAATATTTAAAGATATTTTAATAAAATGTCATTAAATGTTTGTACAAAAAGTGGAGGAATGACAAGATAATATCATATTAATTAAATATAAATTGTCTTGAATTTATATATATATATATATATATATATATATGGACTTAAATATCTTAAATATCTCACCAACATTTTTCAGAAGCCAGGCCTTAAGATTTCATGTAAGTATGGAAAGGGGCACAGTATGTTGGTGAGGTATTCCAAATTTGAGAAGCTCTAACAGAGATGCAAGGTTGGCTGAAAGAGGGATTATACAGCAACCCCTGTTTGATCTTTTCTGCGTTATAAAAGCACTAAGCCATGGGGGAGCCACGCCATTTAGAATCTTCAACATCAGGCAGTGTTTTTCATGACAGCACAGACAGTATATCATGTGTTTTGCCTTGTGCTGTGCTTGTATTGTGTGTAGCTGCATGTTTAACAATGCACATATATTTTATAGTTTTATGTGAATGGTTTAATTTGTCTGCCCTCTCCACCCAGACCATGTAGCACCTCATACATTATTATTATTATTATTATTACTACACGTTTGCAGACAATAGAAGTGGTGTAGGGGTGCAAATGCCAAAAAGGCCAGTTTGGCTTAAAACCACACCACTTGGCACAGACACTGGAGCTTAAGACTGACAGTGAGCCCAGCTGGACAGCAGGTCTGAGCCAAATCTAACCAGTCTCATTCCAGATCGGAGCCGCTCCCTGTTTTGCCCAGCCTTGTTTACAGAAGCAATGTAGAGCAACTGTCTTACCCATCAGAATCATGTTGTAGAGTTGTTTTTCTTCTTTTTTTCTGGGATGCAATCAAATCATATAATGTAAATGGTAAATAATAATGCATTGTGTGGAACCCTGCTGACTTCAGCTGCTTTGATCATGTACCCGCTGTCAGCAGAGGTGGCAGGTTACTGTTAAAACAAAAAAACAATCAAACATGCAAAACCATTTGCTACAGCATCACCTGAATGAGTCTATTACAGATATGTTACTGTGTAAAATGCTAAGTGAAAATACTCAGGGTCTTGACTGCAGCATAAACTGATGTGATGTGAACACATGTAGGGTTTTAAGATAAGCTGACTACAGTGTTGAAGCTGCCTGGTAGTACATTAAAATTAGGGAACAAATATAATCCCTGATTCTGCATTTCAATAATTAAAACCAATAAAATAAGACTTATTTAGAAAGATGAATTTATGCTAATATTAGTTCCGGGAGAAGCTTTCTAAAAACAGTTGGCTCTCTTTAGATATGAGCGTCCTGCATGATATGGACTAAATATTATGTATATTTACATATCATAATTATATTGCGAAAATCTGATTGTGAAATATTTTATTGACATTATTTGCCTTTATGTATCGGTAACACTTGACTTTACCCCCCCCCATTAAGCATTTATAAGGAGCATATACGCATGTAGTAAATGGTTTACAACACACTATAATGTAGTTGTAAGCAGATAAGTGTTTGTGAATGTATTCTTCAACAATTAGCACTCCTCCTGTTGGCACCAAGCAGCAACTTCCAGGTCTAAAAAAGTGAAGCCAATGCGGAAGTGCTTTTAACTATTTATTTGTATGATACAGCTGCAGATAAGTATTTGAACACCTGAGAAAATCAATGTTAATATTTGGTACAGTAGCCTTTGTTCGCAATTACAGAGGTCAAACGTTTCCTGTAGTTTTTCACCAGGTTTGCACACACTGCAGGAGGGATTTTGGCCCACTCCTCCACACAGATCTTCTCTAGATCAGTCAGGTTTCTGGGCTGTCGCTGAGAAACACGGAGTTTGAGCTCCCTCCAAAGATTCTCTATTGGGTTTAGGTCTGGAGACTGGCTGTATCATACAAATAAATAGTTAAAAGAGAGAGAGAGAAAGAGACATAATCTAAAAAAAAAAATCCAGAAATGATGATGATGATTTCTGGATTTTTTTTTTTAGATTATGTCTCTCACAGTGGACATGCACCTACGATGACAATTTCAGACCCCTCCATGATTTCTAAGTGGGAGAACTTGCAAAATAGCAGGGTGTTCAAATACTTATTTTCCTCACTGTAAGTGGGAAAATGAGCCTACTTCTCACTTGATTTATTACCACGGTAAACATTTTCCTAATGAGTTTATGGTCTCAGTCTCTAGTTTCAAGTCTTCCTCAATACAGCATGATGTTCATTTAGTAAATGATGGTCCCATTTATTATTAAATAGACGATAAAGCAGGGGATGCTTTAGGGCGTGGCTACATGCCAACCTGTCAATCAGGATGGAGGCTTAGTAATGCTAACCATGGCACTATGTTTAATTAAAATAGACCGGAACTTGTTTTTGGGTGTTGTCCATGTCTTCGTCTTAAACTTTGACCCTTTCACTATGTTTTCACTTAATCAAAGTTCATTGGATCATTTAGGTCGCCTAAAAATGTCTTGTTCAGCGTTCTGCCTACCAAGCTAGCTAGCTAGTGTTAGCTGGTAACTTAAGAGAAAGTCTGCCTGTTTTCAACCAGTTCTGTGTAATGCTGACCATGCAGATGAATGTCGGCAGTACCCGAGGTCTGCATTTACCAGCCGGTAAAACTCTGATGGATGCCTCGTGTCAGAAGGGTTGACAATCACCTTTAGTATTTAGCTTAGCGCAGGGCCATTGGAATCATACACAACATTGGTTTAGATTAGGGTGACCAGATTTCCCGGAACTAAAACCGGGACACTTTGCGTGTGACCGTAGTGCTCGTACACACACATGATTTTTAACGTGTGTAAAATGCACCTACTGAACTTGTGAAAAACTTTGTAAAAAGATATTTTTCATTGCATAGCACTAAACAAATTATGTGGAACTGCTGCCACAGGCTTGACCTAAAATTATGGTAACACTTTACGGTAAGGGTACATGAATTATGAATTCATGCATGAATTAATTGCATGATTTGTGCATTACTTCATTCCTTTATAGCTTATGAATCATCAGGAATTGACATGAGTTCATAGCCTCTCATTCATGACCTCATGCATGAACAACACATCAACTAAAGCATTAGGTAAGGTGGCTACATCATTATGCACAAGTTGTGTTCAAATCAGACTTTGCGTACGTCGCCAAATTCATTTCCTTGTTTCTGATATGAAGACGAGACGTGTGTGACTCGAACATCTCACATTTACCAACAAAACGTACAGCGAAAGACCGTGCAAAACATTTCAGATCGTCCTGCCAACCTGTATACATTTTAACATCAATGTACGCTGTAACGTTTTTTCACTCTAAACCCGCTGACGCTGCTGCTGTTTCAATCCTGTCGGCTCTCTGCACCGGGCGGGGCAGTTGCTCAGTTCCCCCCACGACTGACCCGCGCACACACAAACACACACGGTGGATGCAGGAAAAACCGGAGATGAGACGACACGGTGACCTAAATTGAGGACAGCTCCCGCAAAATCAGGCATTTTGGGCCGCAACAATCTTAAAAAAAAGGCCGCAAAATCCTGGAGGGACTGGTTAAAACAAGACAGATAAGAAGAGGCATTGCAACAATGTTTACAAATATACATTGTAACGCTGGCTGCTGGACGCTTTATTAGTCCTTCTACATGGGTTTAGTTAATGATCGGGCTATAATAAGACCACGTCGGCTATGTAATCGCTGACAACCGGGACAATTTCATAGTGGTTGGTGGAAACCGGGACATTTTAGCATCCGACAGGCTTTTTTCGGGACTCGGGACACTCAACCCAAAATCGGCTATCGACTATCTAGCTTAGCTGCGTCCAACGGCGGAGCGGGGGGGGTGGCTAATTGAGCTTAAGCCCCGAATGTTTTGTCAAAAGCCCCGAATCTTTTAGGTCTTTTAAAATAACTTCAACTTTGTTTCATTTCCTCTCTCAGTCTTTCTGACTGGAGCGGCAAAAAATGAAATAAAAGCTCTAAAACCGAAACACACAGCTTGTATCAAATGCTAAGTTATCTCTCGGCACATTAGTGGGATAAGAAGAGAGACTAATTGAGAAATATAGTGATAAAGAAGATCAGAAAGACATGAGAAAGTTTATTTCCTCCTCCTGATGTCAACAGTTCCAAGTACAGATGCATCAATATCACTGGAAAAGTGATTTTTTTCCCCCCATACTTTAATTTAAAAAGTAAATCTTTAATATATTCTACATTCATTACATAAAAAGTAAAATATTTCAAGCCTTTTATTGTTTTAATCTTGATGATAAGGGCTTACAGCTCATGTAAATCAAAACTCCAGTACAAATGTATTAGAATTTTCGAACAAAATATTTTTTTTTGTCACACAGATGAGTCAGCTAGGGAAGAGGAAGGACAGGCATCACAGCAAGGGACAGCAGGTGGATTAACTGCAGTGAGTGATCTAGGGACTCCGGAAAGTGGCCCAAAGCAGGTTCATCTCCCACAGTACCCCCTCACTATCATCATTTTCCCAGATAGTGTATAGAATTTTAGGCATTCTATTATCTCAAACAGCCTGAAAAATAGTGCATTTAGCTGACGTAATTGGGAAAAAAATCTCCACCGGGGGAGCATGCCCCCGGACATCCCTAGGTTTGAGCTAAGCCCCGAATGTTTATATTGTCTGGCTCCGCCCCTGGCTGCGTCATCCTCCCCAGCTCCGCCCTTTTGTCGAAATATGGTCACTTATGGCTCCAAAATACCAAGATTGCAACAGCCCAAATGGCTTCTCCTGGAATAGAAACTCCCATAGTCCTTTGGACTTAAATTTATGTTTGAGCCTGTTTGTTGCAGATATTTTTAGGTGTTTTTTTTCTTCTTTTCATGACAGATTCCTAGTATTTCTTCAAAGACATATGCAGGTCTTATTTTGAAATGTTTAAGCGGAAGCTTCTGTCTGGTTTAACTCTGATATTAAAATTCCCCTCAGGTCCGTGCTGCTCTGTTTTGTGCAGTTGAACCCTGCTCTGAACCACAAACTGGGATCTCTCCAAGGGTATGGTGTCCACAGAGACATCTGCCTCACTGACACCCCAGTGACCTTCACACCGTCCCGCTCTCTGATCAGTATGGTGCATATGGCAAGAAAAACTGCAGAGACTGACTGATGCATCTAGTAATCAAGCTGTTAATGACATCTTTTGGATCTCAGCCAGTCAGTGATACACCGCACGTGTCTGTGATGATGGACAATTCTCTTCTCTTTACTCAATCTTCATGCTGTCAGTGTGTGGAACAAGCTGCCCCACTCCGCCTTAAAACAATTTGGCCTGTGACTGTAATTCTACGATTTTGGGACGTGTTTAAGACGTCTGACAAAAGCTTTGTCACTTTGAATTTCACACTTTTTGTGTATTCATTTATTTTTATATTGTTTTTGCATTCTGATTTGTTTTTCAGTAAGATTTAATTTATATATTTTTTTCATGTCATTTTTTTCAATCTTTTTTTTCCAGTCTTAATTTTTTGTAATTTTCTGTCAGCCTCTGACTGATCTTAAAACCAGGGACACTCCTTTTCTTTCTTCTCTCTGTATGATTATGCAATGCAGTCATAAAGTTTCTGAATAAGCACTAAAGTAGCAACTTTGTAACTAAAAAATAATTTAGGTAATTACAGCATTGAAAAATTACATTTAATTTAATTACATTCAACTTCTCTCATTCCATTCGCCTATCTGTGTCATTGATGTGCTTCAGTTTTGCTTTGTGTGTGCTTGTCTTGTGTGTTTTCTGTCCTCTTTCCAGGTGCCATGGTGATGAGATCGAGTGGCTCAGGCTCTAGCCTACACCTGGGAGCTGCTTTACGTCCTCCTGAAACCTTCTTTTCATAAAATGTTCCCATTCTATGTATCATTTTGTCATATTGATCATCTGTATTGTAATTTTATTATGATGGTCTATTCTGCACTCACAACATCTATTGCACATATGTCTGTCTGTTTTTCCTCATCCAAAGTGAGGGTCAAAGGACAGAGGGTGTGGTAGTCTGTACAGATTTTAAAGCCCCCTGAGAAAAGTTTGTGATATTGGGCTATATAAATAAAATTGGCTTGACTTGACTTTCCAGAAACAATATCTATGTTAACTCAGGATAATCCACAAAACCTATTCAAAAATGTTTTGAATATAAGCACTTTCTACTGAACAAACATTTAACATGACCCACCTCTAATGGGGAGATAGATGTGGATCTGTGTGTTGTGCGGAGAAAGCATGAATGCTTAAAAACGTGCTTAGGAGTGCATTCATGCAGCAGCCACTCCTCCTGGGCAACAGCGTGTAATTGTAAACTTCCCATGCAAGCCTTACCTTAAAGACAACAACACATATAAAGGAATTTACACAGTTCAATTAGCCTGAAAAGACATCACATAAAAATAAGTAAGAGGCAATTCTAGAAAGACAGCCGAGCTGGGGCAGTACTCGCACAAACTACAGTTATTTAAGGTGGAAAGCAGAGCTGTGGAGAATCATTGCAGCATATGCCAAACACAAAGTGCATGAGCAGAGAGGAGCAGCGGCGGGGAGTGGCATCACAGACATGAACAGACGGACATTTAACCGGACAGATGCTTCAGACATTACCACAGTTCAGTACTGCACAGGGCAGCCAAGAAGCTCCAAGGAGGAATAAAGGAAAAGGTTCTGAAGCAAACAACTGTTCAAATTCAAATTGAGCGCTCTGTACTCCATGAGCATTGTGTGTGTGATTTAGAGTTGGAGATGTAGACAATGCTCAATCTCCGTCATTTTGATATACAATAGATGGAGGGTCTGTGTGCTGCCTCTGGTCTTTCTGAAGTCTACAATGAGCTCTTTACACTTCTTGGTCCAGGACCAGGTTGTTTTAGGCGTACCCACCGCCAGGTACTGGACCTGCTTCCTGTAGGCCGACTCATCATTCTTGTTAATGAGGCCAATCGTCGTTGGGGCATCTGTGAACTTGATAATGATTTAAGACTAATGACGAATTAGTCAATTAGTTCAATTAATCAGTGATACTTACGGACCTCGGCTGCATCACTGTTGTGCCAATAATTATGTCAAATCCCACCCTCACATGTAATATTGCGATTATACAACATGGGTTACCAACAAAGTAAAAGTTATAATAATGATTTTCCAAACTGAATACCGCACATATAAACACAAAACTACATAGCTCAATCATGTTGTAACTAAGATATATGCTAAAAATCATTTGTTTTCCATCAATAGATTTAGCAAATATATATGTCCGCAAACTTCGAGCACCAGAGACGATTTACGGTCCATGTTTAGTTAGCCAGCCAACTTGAGCTAATGTTAGCTTTGTAGAGATTGTGGGATTTCCCAAACTGAATACATACCGCACATATAAACACAAAACTGCTTTGCTAGCTTAATCGTGTTATAACTTAGATATCTGCTGAAAAAAGTTTTACTGATGAGCATGGTGTGCTCAAATGGCTCTAGGTGTGCTAAATGTCTAGTTGACCATTCAGATTGCCTGATCGAATCTGCTTGTTGTATAAATTGGAACCGTGCACCAGTGTGCACCCATAGGAGAAGAGGGAGTAGAGCGGAGGACTCAGTACACAGCCCTGTGGGATGCCTGAGTTCAGGGTTAGGGTTAGGGCTGGGCAATATATCGATGATATATCGATATCGTGATATGAGGCCAGATATCGTCTTAGATTTTGGATATCGTAATATCGTAATATGACAGAAGTGTTGTCTTTTACTGGTTTTAAAGGCTGCATTACAGTAAAGTGATGTACTTTTCTGAACTTACCAGACTGACAAACTAGCTGTTCTATTATTTGCCTTTTCCCCACTTAGACATTATGTCCACATTGCTGATGATTATTCATCTAAAATGTAAGTGTGAAGATATTTTGTTAAAGCACCAATTGTCAACTCTAGAATATCGCCGCAATATCGATATCGAGGCATTTGGTCAAGAATATCGTGATATCTGATTTTCTCCTTATCACCCAGACCTAGTTAGGGAATGTCAAGAATCCAGTTACAGTGTTGATGCCCAGGTCACTGAGTTTTGAGATGAACATTATTCTCACAAAGGTGTTGTGTCAAGGTGGGAGAGGGTTGAGTGTAGCACCATAGAGTTGGCGTCCTCCCTACATCTGTTCTAGTTGTAGGTGAATTCGAGGGATTTCAGTTTGGGTGGCAGTAAGTGAAGACGACTTGTAGCCAATGTTTTTCGTCTGTAGCCAAATTCTCCTTTGTCTGTCTTTGGGAACAGTGATGAGACAGGAAAAGAAACAGCATGAAACTGCCTCCAGATTTAATTATGCATGCCTCCATCTGCTGACAGAGGACAAGTCTGTCAGGCCTCCTCAGTGTCAACACACACATACATACATACATACACAGCTCACTTTACTAACACTAATCTATAGTTTATCAGCCCACTGCATCTATAACAAACACAATCCCTCAGGTTAAGTGTGCCATTCGCTTCACTCTGCTGCACTGTTCATCCTCATGAAATTGGCTGATTTAAGGGCAAACATGAAGCATGCATCAGTATTCCCAGCAGGACTGTTGTTATCCACATACAGTACATTTCACTTCTATGTCACTATGGTATTAATCAGATATTTTTAAGCTGACTGTGGCTGATATTTTGCGCATTTTCTTTGTCTTTTAACAGCATTAGAAAGGCAGGCTTTTGACTTAAGGGTTGCTGAAAAAGTTCAAGGAAGTGACATCATTTAGAGGAAGTGGATTCCATAATGTAAGCAAGGGTAAGTTTCTCTCTTCTTAAATGTCCTATTTTTCATGTTTTATCAGGGTTGTTAGAGAGGGGTCGGCATACAACGTCAGTCCTGTTACCATTTTAAAGTGTACATATAAACAATTATTTATTAATCCTGATATTACTAATATCTAGAAGTAATAACCTTTCAGATTACATACCATGTGCTTTTCTGACACTGACCTGTTAGCTAGACATTAGCATGAAATCATCAGTCCTGTTACCATCAGTCCTGTTACTATCCCAGAGCAATATGGAGCATAGTTTCTGGCCCAGCTGCATAACTCAGTCATAGATGGTGTATTTGTTATTTGCAGGGGAACACATTCAAATGCAATTTAAGGATTAGGACAACAACTCAGGGATATGGACCTTTATTAAGATTATTTTGTGTGTTATTGAGCTAAAACCAGCGACATATGAGTCAGCAGCATATGAGCACAGAGTACACGCTTCGTTACCATTGTTTGTTTATGCATCTGTTTTGTATATATATACTTATGCTCCTTACCTTGCTGTCTTATTTGCATAGAATTAACATCACTTTTAATTTGCTATACACTTCTACAGTTGTTAGTAACATGCCATTAACTGTAGCCGAGATGCAACGTCGCTATCGCGCTCGTAGAGACCAGGATCCAGAGAGGAAGGAACAGTATCTTCTATGGGAAAAAAAGAAGTACAAGAGAGACAGAGAACAAGGAAAGAAAAAAGCATAAAAGAATGCAATAAGGTAGAAAATAGGTTGAGGCGAAGGAGATGGAGAGCAGACCAGGCAAAGAGCAGTGCAGCAAAAAAGGCTACTGCAGTTGCAGTCAACAGCCTGTCCACACCTCCAGAGAGCCCCGAGTCTGATCACCAAGAAGTAGATTGCCAAGAACCAGGCCCTTCAAGGTTAGAATAGTAAAAAGATATGTAAAGTCTGCACAATATTTACATTAAAAACAGAAGGTGATATTGAGTTGCACCATACAAGCAAATATAGGCAGTGGAATGAGGTGTAAGGAAGTGCATTCAATAATACACATGGAACAAGAACACCACACAAACATGTATACTAGTGGAATCTTATTCCTAAAGAGACTGACAAGCAACATTTGAGTAATTTTGTGTTATGTTTTCATTTCAGACAACATAGAGAGGGAAGGAAACGGTCAAAACAACACAAAAAAAAAAAACTTCCCTGCTGTTACAGCTGGAAAAAGAGCTGAAAAAGGAACGCAAACAGAAGGAGAGATTTAAGAAAAGATGCCAACGGCTGAAGAAACGAAAAATGTCTCCAAGGTCAAAGATAAACCATGAGCTGTGAAGTTCACCTACAGTGGTAAGGGAACGTCTCCTTTTCCATGCAGCCCTTAACAACAACCTCAGAGTATGCTACAAAAATGCCATTGGCGAAAAGGAAAGGCAGATGATTGAGAAAATATGTGCCGGGGGTTAAAATTATTAAGTAGTACAGGCTGAGGAAGTATGCAGAGGCAGCATTGGGTTTTTCCAAAAAAAGGCAGAGAATGTCTAACAAAGAACCCCTGGCATTTCAACGCAAAGGAAACGCAGGAATTGGAGAGACAATTAAGACCTGCGTGAGACAATATTTCGAACGTGATGACATGATGCGGAATGCTCACAGGAAATTCATGGCCGAATACCCCGAGACAATAGCTAAGTTTCCATCCACTTGTCAATCGAATTATCTGAAGTTCGGTAAAAAAACTCATGCGAATAAAGCTGGTGAAAGTGTGTTTCCATCCAACAGCTTTAAAGCGAATAAAAACCTGTGCGTAATGACGTCACATGCTGTTTTGCGATCAAATTGGTATATCGAATTGATTTTAGTTGTGTTTCCATTCATTTTCGCACTGAATCGCACAACATTCAAGCTAACTTTTGCGAACAAAGTTTTGCTAGACAAAATGGATCGCGCCGTCTACCAACAAATGATCAATATTGCACAAGTTGTAATAGTGCTTATGTGCCAGCTGATAGCAACATATCAAGCTATAATAAGAAAACAACGACGCTATCAACACATTGCTGTAATGATGCAGATGCACGTAAATGCCCGACAACAACGGAGGCGGACTGTGGTGTGGGAACGACAGCGCTCCAAACAGTTCTGGGAGATCGTGGTTCAGAGACACTTCACGGAAACCCTTTGGTTGAAGCATTTTCGGATGACCAAGACAACATTTGACCTGTTGTGTAATTTTTTTGGCCCGTCCCTTTCCCCAGATGTCGCAAGCTATCGCCCTCCGGTTCCAACCGAGAAGCGTATCGCCATTGCGCTCTACAAACTGGCTCCATGCGCAGAGTACAGAGTGGTAGGCGAAACGTTTGGAGTCAGCAAAACCACCGTGCACCGGTGTGTTTACGCCGTGTGCAATGCCATACGAACGAAGATGATGCGAAGGTATATATACCTACCTGGAACTCCAGAGCGCACCTTGTGCCACAGGTGTATGGCGCAATAGACGGGACTCACGTCCCGATTAGACCCCCTGCTGAAGGCTACAGGGATTTAGTCAATAGAAAGGGCTGGCCAACAATCGTAGTACAGGCTGTGATAGACGATCGTTGCATCATAAGGGACATTTGTGTCGGCACTCCCGGTAGTGCGTCTCCTTGTTCGTGCAATTACATCTGTCTTTGTTGACACCCGCCATGTGTGCAAACAGAGCGGAAATACTGGGCGGAAATTAACTAAAACTTCTTCTTTGTTTTGTGGCGGGTTGCAACCATAAAATGACCTAAAACTTAATCGCAATTCATTATTTATTCGGCAAATAACGTTTCCATCAGCATTTATCGCATAAGCCGTATATCGATCAAGATAAAATCCGATGAGACCGAACGTATTTCATTTGAGTCGATATTCATGAAATTCAATCGAATTTTACTGTTTCCATAAGGCATTTTTCATTCGATATCACTTAATTCGGATAAAAACGTGTGGATGAAAACATAGCTACAGATTTCGTATTCTTTGTTTTGTCACCTGCGACCTTTTTGGGTGATCAGTCCAAGTCTGGCAGATAGGGAGACGTGTCTGTGTAAGACACACGAAAATCTTACCTTCATAGTGAATAAGCTCCACCAACACAAGCTTGTCTCACACTGCAACCTCAAAGAGCTACTGAAAGAAATTGTGTGTGACTCACAAAGAAAAGAGTGCATGTATGGTGAGTGTGAGACATGCAAACTCACCAACTTTCCAATGAAGGCCCCTTACACACCAGAAACCATGGTCTCCTATGTTCAGTGGGGAATAGAGGAGCGACAGAGGTCTGAAGGAGGTGAGAGTGTAGCATTCAAAATCATGGTGAAAAAGGTAATGGAGAGCACTCTGGGTGACCTTGTTGAAAAATTTAATCGGCTTGTAAAGTTCAAATGGCATAACTTCAACATCAGCAAGAAATTTGCCTTCGTCAGAGCCCTGAAGGCAGGGCTCTCCGATAATGAATATATAATTCATATTGAATTCAATTTGGGGGGTCACACCAACAGGCCATCTTGCATACAGGTGTGCTATACACGGCCCCAAATGCCACACCCACCTGTTTCTGTACGGTGACTTCCTCAAGGCAAAAAGGTCCGGCTGCAATATGGGAGCATTTTAGGCCAGTGCTGACATACATCAAGCAGGAGCATCGTACTGTGAAGGTGCTACATTTTCTGAGTGATGGACCCTGCTCACAATACCAGCAGCGCAGCAACTTTTTCCTCTTCTGCACGGCATTACACAAATGGGGCTTCACACAAGGCACGTGGAACTATTTCAAGGCCAGTCATGGGAAGGGGGCTCCTGATGGAGTAGGAGGCACACGGAAGAGACAAGCTGATGGCCTTGTCAGCAAAGGCCATGACATCACTGATGCAAGATCTCTGTACTCAGCGCTGATCAGAGCACACACCACCATCAAGCTGTTCTATGTGGATGAGGACGATATAGAACAGGCAGTGCAGGCTATGCCTCAGAACATCCCAGCAGTTCCCTCAACTATGCGCCTTCATCAAGTTGTGACCTTAGAAAGAGGTGGCCTTATCTGCTGTGATGTAAGTTGCACGTGTGTAGCTATGAAGATGCTTCAGTGCCAGTGCCCTGGATCTCAGGCCTTCAGTTTCCTGCGTGACAACCAAACTCCAATACAAGACAACAGATGTACAGTTGACTGGACCAATTCCGAGGTCATTGGAAAGTGGTGTGTGGTTAAATATGGAGATGACCTTTACCCTGGGACTGTGATGGCAACAGATGATTCTGACGTCCAGGTGAAATGCATGCACAGCAGAGGTCCGAACAGATTCTCTTGGCCTATTTGAGATGATGTACTTTGGTATCTATATGATGACGTACTTTGTCTCATCCCTGCTCCTTTGCCAGTCACTGCCCGCCATGTGGAGATACAGAGAGATGTATGGTTAGAGCTTACAAAGTAAAATGAGAAGTAGCTCTGTAATTATCTTAGATCAGAGAGGTTTCTCTGTTGAATGAAATTGCCTTAGATCAAATGATTTACCTTCCGCCAAATGTTCTTACTTCTATCACCACTTCCATTTCTTATCCATGTTGTTTTTCTGTGGTACTGTTTGCTCTTTTTTGAATGGCAGCGGTTTCTTTAATTATCACAATATACATAAAATTGAGAGTTTTTACATGTTACATACTACTAAGTGCATGATTAAGTTGGAAGTTTTTACATCTAATTTCCTTTAATGAAATTCCTTTCCTTTGTTGAGATTTTTAACTTCAACATGTAATGTAACATTTGTATGGCTGTTCTCAGGATTTATATACTACAAAAATGTCATACTTACCAGAAACAATCAGTTTTTAAAAGTACTTACCCTTGTTATGTCCTGTGGATGATTTTTTTTGTAGTTGTATTGCCAGTTGGTTTTTATATGTCCAAAGATGATTTGTTTTAATAAAGATGTTTTCTTCTATGATTGTATTTTTCTATATAATTCTAGATTACCTCCCATATGGCAGCAGACTATCATGGCCTAATGTTTCCATAGGTAACTAGTACATATATGGAAGTAAATAAGTCTCAGTCTCAGTCCTGTTACTGTCATTAATTTGATATTTTAAAAGAAAAATGACATTTGACAGTCAAACAGATCTCACCATAGTAACCTGCACTATATTGCATTTTGGACAAGACCCTTTTTAAAATAAATTTCTTGTCAAAGTATACTTCTTAGTAGTACCCCAAGTAACACTTCTTAATTGTAATGTGATGTCATCCCTGAAATAGGACATTTTCAGTGATTTGAATGGCAATTATGATATAAAACAGAATGTTTGTAAATATGACATAATCTGAATGAAAAGAGGACCAAAATACTACTTATATATGTGCAAACTGTTGCATATTTGTAATTGGAAGTATTATATATAGTAACACTTTAGTCAGTAACAGAAAATATCAAAACATGAAATGAATAAACAGTCATAAAATAATAAATTGCATAGCTTGAGATGGCCCAACACAATTTATTGTCATGTTAAGATGTCTTAATTTAATGGGTATTGAAAAAAATCAGTTTGAAACAATTATATTTTTCAAATTTTTAAAGTTGAAAAGGCACCAATTTTGTGGAATGACCCTTACACGTTAACGTTAACGGTCGTCAACGTTAATCATTATAACATGAAAGCATGGCGGAGTTAGCAAGCCAGCTAACTAGCAAGCTAACTAGCCTGCTAATTCCACCATCCTTTCATGCTACGCTGGTTACAGAAACTGAGTGGCTTACTTCCCACCACTAGGAGACTACTTCTCTGAATCTGTTTTCCACGCTCCTTCCAGCAAAGTAATCTGCAGCAGGGAGTGAGGTGGAGAGATCGCTGGCTGCACTAGCAAGCTAATTCTTGCTGATTTGTGGTCTGATTAACAGTGAATTCATCATTGCAAACAGTCTCACTCCCAGCATGTCAAAACCGACCGAATGGGCCTTTGGAGTTACTGACCCAAAAAGTCTCTTTTAGCGTCTCAGCAAGACACAGGGGGCTTTCATCTTATTCCAATTTAAACCCATCCGCTGCGATATTTGAAGCTCTGAATACCCCTTTGGCGTCATTTTTCAATGCGCTTGGCTGGGACCCTGGCATCACTTTTTGACACTCTGGGTTCGGGACCCCTTGGCGTGCAGGGTAGAACAACTTAGTTAGGGTTAAAGAAAGATCGTGGGTGGGGTTAAAAAATGTATGTTTAACTGACACGTGGGACAAGAATGGGACATGAACCCAGGTCTCCTGGGTGAAACTCCTGTGTTGTTTGACCCATGAACCACACCAACCTGCCTCCCTAATACAGATGCTTAAGGGTGCATTTTCGGTATCTGGCGCTGAGAGCCAGTTCAGTTCATTTCAGTCACTTTATAAATATAATCTGCAGTCAGGAGTTCAAGATAAAAAAACATATACAAACAATGTACATATAACCGAAAGACAACAATACAAAGATTGTGAAGTACAAGTACAAAAATGTTTCCTGTGCGTACAATAGCCTATATACACACAACACACTTTTACACCACAGGCGCAATCTCTAACATTACATGTACAAATTAAGCCGAGTTATTGCACATGGAACAAAGTAGTTTTTACTCAGGTACTGTAAATCTACGGCCTGAGGGGAGAGTTACAAACTCAGAGTGAAGGGGGTGGTTTGTGCAGTCTAATATAGACCGGGCCTTGTGGAGTACTTGCTGGTCAAAGATGGCCATCAAGTGGGACTGTGGGATTCCTATCACCTTGCCAGCCACCTGTACAATATGGCTTAGGTGATTTTTGACCCTGATATTTAGGTTACCATACCAAGCCATCATGCAAAAGTAAGAACAGATTAAATAAAGGACTTATAATAAAGACATGCTTTTCTTATCTACATTAAAAGTATTTAACTTTCTGAGGAAGTACAAACGTTACTGTCCCTTCTAACAGACCACATCACAATTGGCATCAAACTTCAAGTTTTTATCAATGACTATTCCCAGATATTGTTCTACAAACTCAATTCCAGTTCCTTTAATGAAAGTCTGAGATGGCAGGAGATATGATTTCCTAAAATCAATGTCCATATCCTTGGTCTTTGTGGCAATTCATTGGAGAAAGGCCTTATCACACCACTGGACAATCTCATCTACCACTGGCCCATGCTCAGATTCATCTTTACGGTGCAGGCTGATGATGACTGTGTCATCAGCTAATTTCAGGATGTGCCTGTTCTCATGCTGGCTTCTACAGTCATTGGTGTAAAGAATGTACAGCATCGGGGACAGGACACAGCCCTGAGGAGAGCCAGTGGAAGAGGAGCGCTGTTCTGACAGAGAACCATTCACCCTAACCCTCAGAGACCTACATGTTAAAAAATCTACAATCCAGCCGACAACATTTACATCAAGATTAAAATAAGTAAGCAGTTTCTGAGCTGGATAGTATTAAAAGCTGATGAAAAATCCATGAGCATGGTTGCCAGGTCCTTCTAAGTGCTTATACAGAAAGTAGTAGTGTGATTGAGGCATCTTCTACCCCTATCCTTGCCCTAAATGCAAACTGCATGGGGTCGAGAGCTAGAAGGGGGGCACGGGGTGGCACCACCCCCCCTGAAATATTATTGCCCCCCCCCCCAATCCATTGGGCTAGAGTGCTGTCAATCTGACAGTTGTAATTTCCATTAGATCCGAGTACTATCACTGTTACTTTTCAATTTGTCTTAACTCTCTGAAATTCTGCCTTAACATCACGGGCATCATACATCTGGTTTGACTTTGCGGGAAAGGAAGACTCTTTGCATATTTCTTTAAGTGGCTCTGTGAAGTATCAAATCTTAAATAAAAAGTGTTAAGTGCTTCAGCTAGGTCTATGTTTCTAACTGGCTTTTTTTTTTATTTTATGCTGGCCTGCTATTTTCCTCATTCTGTGCCACGTTGTCTTCAATTTGTTGCTGCTTAAGTTTTCCTCTAGCTTATTTTGTTATTGTAACTCAGCCCTCTTAATTTGCAGTCTGACCTCTCTCCTTGCTTCCTTTTTTTCTTTCTCATCACCTTTGGGAAAGGCCTTTTGTTTTCTATTCAGCGTATTGTTCAGAGATTTAGTGACCCACGGCTTGTTAATTAGGGTATACCCTGTATCATGCTTTTTAGGGAATAATGGTATCCTCACAAAATGTAATATAACTGCATAGAGTGTCAGTGAGTTCATCAATATCTTTAGCAGAGTCCATCAGTACAATCAAAGTATCCATGTAATTTAGAGACAGCATCTTCATTCCAGACCTTGACTTCTTGTGTCGTCACCTTCTCCCTCTTGAGCACTGGCCTATACACAAGGGTGATATGGTGCTGTGGTCAGAGGAACTAAGTGGGGGCATAAAATAGGCCTTATATGTCCAGAGTCTTATTTTTTCTAGTTGGACAAGTGACATACTGGTAAATATTTAGGGATTTGCTCAGTTTACAATTGTTAAAATACCCCATTACTTAGCACGTGGCATCAGGGGAAAGGGACTGGAGCCTTTTTATCACTCTGTAGACAGTGTCAGCAGCAATTTGTGCATTTGCTTTTGGGTGTATATACACAACTGTCACAAACAACTGGGGGAACTCCCTAAGGAGATAAAATGGATGGACAGAGACAGACAATAGTTCGATGTCAGATGTGCATATGGACTCCCTGATTGTAACATTATTACACCACTGCTGATTTATATATAAACAGACTCCGCCTCCTTGAGATTTTCCCGTGGTATTCACATCCCTGTCCAGCCTGACAGGCGCTCCAAAGCTGCTGATTGTCATTTCCGGGTCTGAGTCTTCTCACTGAAGGCCATAATGCAAGCATCTCTGTACTCGTGTTAATAGTGTTTGCCTGCAACCCGTCAGTCTGAGAGACTGAACATTTGCGAGGATTAAAGAGGGGAGCGTGATGCGCCGCAGTTTCTGACATTTCAATCTCATACGGACGCCTCCTCTCCCTCGTCTCCTCACTTGGCAGAGTTTTTACAATCCCATTCATGAGACCTGGGCTTAGCGATCTCCTTGTTTACATGTTGAATAAGGATCCATATGGATGTCCACTTGGTTTGGGTCGTCCCATTGCATCAGAAACTCCTTACCAGGTGGCGTGGTTGAGGTTGGAGACTCTGCGCATGAAAGATCCATAGAATCCATAGTTCCAACTACGCTAGAGACACAAACACACCTGCTGCAGATCTCAACGTGAGCAGTGCCCAGACCTGACCAAGCGTCAGTTTTTGACAAATTGGGAATGAGAACAGGTTTGGACAGAAGTGTCCTTGCATGCAGACAAGCGTTAATAATAATAATAATAATAATAATAATAATAAAAAGATTACTACTATTGTGTCTTTTGAAGTCTGATAGCATGCCAACACTCAGTATGTAACATGTTCATACACTGTAAACCTTTGATGTTAATGTACACCTAAAATCTCACAGTATCTTACTGTTTTAATGTTATACAGGATCATACTATAAATGGCAATGCATTCTGGGAGAAAATAATAATATTACAGCACTATCTGCGAATGTTACAGATTACAGGTATTGACTGTTAATACCAATGCATCTTGGGATAATAAAGGAAAAGGCAGGAATTACACTGCAGTCAGTATATTACTGTAAATTCAAATAATACAGTAAGAAACTATATGTCTATGTACAGTAAAATACTTTAAAATTAAAAAAAGTGCTTAGTGTAAATAAACAATAGTCTACTGGCGAAGCTGCTGCTAGTATATTATTGTAAATTTATGGTGACAGTGTGTGGCTCTCAGTTTCTCTTCATGTCATGTTATAGCAGCTCATGCATGGTTTGCTGTGTGCTTCTGTATGCTGCTGATGGCCAAACGGTGTGATGGTTGTGTACTCCAGTCCTCCTACCCAGATGGTAGCGACTAGAGAAATCACTCACACAGTAATCATCCTGGAGACATCTGGAGAACCAGTGCAAGACGGAAAATATAAACCAAACACTAAGTGAACCACTCAGTCAGCCTAATAAGGACCCAAATTATCGAGTGAATGAAAGGTGCACTCACATCCCTCCGACTCTACAGAATGAATGCTATAAAGCAAAAAGGTTTCACAGTGTTGATTTAGGAACTCCATCAAAGCACAGCAATGTCATTTGATGGAACTAACACATTTTCTACTCTATTTATTCATGGTTGTCTATATAGTGCTGCTCGCAATTTACAGTACAGGCATAGTCAATTTGTGTATGGAAGCACATGTAGCCTTCAGTTCATATTTAATGCAGCTAGAATGGAACTCTTAAAACATATGATTCAAAGTTCTCGTGTTGACAGTGAATCATGATTTTGCATCTACTGTCATTATCTTCTCTGTCTCATAAACTGTATGACAATGCTCCTCCATCTGCTCTTTTTTATTCTCATGACATTTTGCCTTTATTAGACAGCTGTCAGTAGAGAGTGACAGGTGGAAGTTAGTCTGGAGTCTGAAGTACATTTCCAGGATAAAGCCCCGCACCTTCCGCTCTCTGTGTGTTGTCGTTATCAAATCCCTTTGCTAAGGGAAACAACAACAGCCTTTGAGCTAACAATGGACATGCAGAAAATTGCAAATTTAGATTTGTTTTTAGATAATAAGGTAATAGGGCAGGCCAGCTTGGTTCTTTCGGTGAATGACAGTAAAGATTTACAAATAATATGTTTAGGGCATTTCCTCTCTAACTGGGAGGTTTTGGGACTGATTGGTGGGATTGTTGTGGACGAAGTACACACGGAGATACACTGGTAAGAGCTGATGAGGTTTAACCATGTATCAGCTAATTGAAATAGCTCACGTTACTGTATTGTGTCAAAAATTAACTTCATTTAATATTGTATGTGGCGTTTTCTTTTGCGGGGTGCAAATGTTCTTCCAAAACAAGTTCCTTCCCGAAACTAATTTTGCAGAGCTACCGTCGCTGCTTCCGGAGCTTAGCGCCGCCCAAGACGATTGATTGGTTTAAAGAAATGTAAACAACCCAGGCTGTTTTTTTCTCCTATCCCAGAATGTGTGTGTGGTGGGAATAGGTCTGGCAATGCGAGAAAGGTGGAAGTAAACAGAGAACAAAGCACATGTCCCTCCACTCTGCAGTTCATTTTCGTGGTTGGCCAATAGGAAGGCCCGCCATCTCTTATTTTTGGGGAGATGAAGGTCAGATTGGACTCCCGGCTGCTTCCTGTCCCACTCCGACAACGGGGATAACAAGGTGGATATGACTCCATTACTGGCCTCCCCTCCTCTCAAGGTCTGCTCTAGTCCGGAGCATAACAGCTGGCAGCAAATCGATACACAAAACACAGGAATCCTGGCAAGACGAATGGACTCCGAACAAGGACGTGAAGTGGGGAATGGATTTTTAAGTCACCCTGTGAAGCATTTGCAAGTGGCATTTAAAACAGGAGGACAGATTGAGAGAGAAGTTACAGCTGGTAAAGTCGCAGATTGTAACATCAAGCAACCTTGGACTGAGTCACATTCCTTCAGCAGTACTTATATGCTTTTTTGGGATGAGAGTTGTTATGAAAAGTCAGTCCTTTGCTAGAATGAAGAGTTCTCTTTTGAATATAACCCACCAGGAGTCTCCAGTCTGATGGGAGGCATTTTGTCCTCTTGCAGGAATCAATTACATGAATATTGATGTTCAACAATTTGATCTCAGAGGTTTCTTAATTACATACAGCCACAAGGAATGCTCAGTATAGTACCATAAGTGTGTGAGCAAAGAGCAAAAACACAAGCTGAAGTGTAACAAGTAGGGATGGGTATCGATACCGATACTGCTTATCAATAAAGGAACTTCTCGATTCCATTATCAATACTATATAATTTGGTGCAAAAAAAGGTGGTCCTTAGCAAAACTCAGAGGAGCCCCAAAATGAGAAGAGCTGTTCCACCTTAAAAGTCAGCCCGCCTAACGTTAGTGAGGCGTTATTATGGATCCCACATAACTTCTAGGCAAGTCCCGCCCTACGAAGCAGCTCGATTGGTTGGGGTTAGGCATTGACCTCGAGTGGTTAAGGTTAGGATAGCCGATTGGTCAGGGGATAGGACCTGAACAAATCGGGTTACGTGACCTTGCGTAAGCATGGATGCTTGGCCAATAGAAGTGTGTGAATGCTATTGAAGGGGGTTCTTGCCTAGAAGTTGCATGGGTTCCATAATAACCCGTTTGTGAGCCTGGACCGCTTTAGCTTGTCGCTGACGCCCGGGGCTAACCCCCTGGACTATGTTAAACAGTGGCCATCCATCACGATGACGGATAGTTTCACTTTCACTTTGTCATTGAGCCTATTTTCTCCACTCCCCATGCTGAGAGAAGGGTGCATATCCCTCTCGCTCATCTGATCAACGTTAGAGCCACGCACTTGTGATGTTTGGAGAAAAACAGTGCTTGTTCACTTGTGTTTAGTTTGTTTCTCAACACACAGGTTTCCTGTAGGAGGATTGAAATTCCCAGCAACACATTCTCACTCCCAACTGGTCAAATACTGACCTTTGGTCAGGACCCCTTGGCATCACTTCTTAACACTCTGGGTACCCCTTGGCATCATTTTTGAAACCTGCTTGGTCAGAAACCCTTGGCATCATTTTTGACCACTTAGTTAGGGTTAGGAAAAGATGGTGGGTTTAAAAAATGTACGTTCAAAGGTCCAATTTGTAATACTGACAGCTAGCGTTTAAAATGGTTACTGCAGTCCAAACTCAAAATACTGAAAAGAGTCGTCTCCCCCGGCCCCTTCTCCCCAGCATCGAAGTTCATGGGAGTTGCCAGGTTGAGAACGCTAAACCCAACGTCACACAATGTTGTTGTTAGCTAGATGCTAGTCTCGCATTGCCTGACATTTCTCCACAGCGCAGTGGAGTTGCTAGTTGCTGCTATGTTGACGGTTACAAAAGCCTGTGCTCTCGCGGAGCTCTGTACCTGGCTGACAGTCACCTTTTATCGACTAACCGTAATAACAACCACCGCTAAAAAGACCGCGACCTTGCAGAGCTATAATATATTACATATTGCACCTTTAAGTGACATGCGTGACAAGTACGGGACATGAACCCCGGTCTCCTGGGTGAAAGTCCTGTGTTGTTTGACCCATCCACCCCCCCAACCAACCTCCTTACGCAGATTTTCGATCCTACATACTACTCTCTACTGTTGTCTCTCTTAATACTACGTCATCTTACAGTGCCGCGGTGGAGCTGCTGCTCTGCCCGGTGCGTTCCATACAGACACTAAAGGGAGATTTTACATCGGTATCGGACGCTGACAGACACTGACCAAGCGTCCGTACTTGAGTGAGAATGGGCTGTTCCCTTACCTGCCTGACCCTATAAAGAAGAAGGATTGCATCTCCCTTTTAAAGTGTCTGTGGATAATTTTTCTGCAGTAATGTTAGGGGAATGCATTCATTGACTCTACTAACAATACATGTATGTTTTGATTATGCCTCTTGAGAGGTTAAATGTGAGTAATCATGTTTTGTGAAATTGCCGTTCAGTATAATTAGCTTCAAACAAGGGGAGATTCATGCCACCTGGGTCAAAGTGGCACTAATTACAGAGCTGCTCCCTGATTGGCCACAGACAGCAGGTGACAGGGTTTGGAAGACAGCAAACAGGTTCCCATTTTCTCAGTTTTTAAGTGGGACCTTGTGGCAAATCATCTCAGCACTTTGAAAACAATGAAATTGAAACATGCAAAAACTCTCCTGCAAGCTTATGAGAAAATAATTATGTTTGAGGACTCCTAGCAACATGAAGATTCTCTACTACAAGTGCCTTATTTCATTTCTTTCATTTTATTTATTATTTTCTCTATTTTTTTATATTTGTTACATTTTATTTTTATACTTTTTAAAGCTTTAGTGCGTATTGTTTTGATATTAATGAATGTACGTTACATTCAAGCCATTGCCAAATGAGTTGCTACAAAGCTAATTAAGACTATCAGTTCCACACAGCTCTCTCTGTATTTCTCAGTATGACTATGTTCAGAAGTTTGTTTCGTCCGGCGACTTCCGCGTGCTGAAACTCGAGTGAAGATAGTTACCTCTTCTGAAGAGTCCATCATGTTTTTTTATCCTCAGTGTCCTCCTTGGCTACTAGCAACTGTGTGGAGGAGGGGGGGGGTGGTGCGTGATCACGGAAGGCTTGTATCATGTGGACGCGCCGACAGCTTTGTTGTCATTGGGGGCGACAGAAACAACGCACTATAGCTTTAAGTTATCCAGTGTGCCCTGTATGTATGATATTGAATGAAATCCTTTTCAATTAAAAAAAAAGACAGCAAACAGGTTGTTCCATTTATTTCTACAGGAAAGTAGGCAGCCAGTGTTTAGTGTGGGTGAAGGTTTTCCCCACAATAATTGTCTGCAGAGGATACTGTTGAACTGAATGAAATTGTTTTTTGTGTGGCAAGCCTGAATAAATATTTTATTTGATTGGAGACCGGTAATATAAATATCAGTTGACTGTGTTTACTTTCTTTACCGAGACAAAAATACTTTGTTAATCAAAGCTCATCTTTTGGAAGGGAAGACATTTGGAACAAGATTAGGGGACTGAGAGAAAAAGAAAGAGAGAAGGTGATGCAGATGGGATAGGAAGAGCGGGTACTGCCCACTGGGCCCATGATAGGATTACAATTATGGTCTGTTCAATACAAACAAACTGACCTGAACCAA
Source organism: Sander lucioperca (assembly GCF_008315115.2). NCBI lineage: Eukaryota > Metazoa > Chordata > Actinopteri > Perciformes > Percidae > Sander > Sander lucioperca. The sequence continues at coordinate 40,352,503 of NC_050182.1, forward strand.
TTCAAACAGTGTCATTAACACAGACAACACAACTTAACTTATAATTTAACTTATTATTACAGTGTAATAATAGTGTCATTGTTTAACAGATATTGTGCTTATGTTTTTGTACTGTTTAAGAGACATTTCTATAATTCAAATCCAAAGGGATGCAAACACATAGCTGAAATAAAGGTGTAAAATTATTTGTACTACACTTTGGCAGGCGAGATGTGGGGAGTCACAAAGAATTTAGTCTCGCATTGCCAGACCAATCTCCACAGCAGTGTGTCAGCGCTTCTTTGAACCAATCACAATTGTCCCTGTGAAATGTCTTGGAAGGGACTTGTTATGGAGGAACATTGCACGTAGGGAGACGAGCCCAGGAATGGCTAATTCCTCTACTTTATTTTCAATGTGACGGCCATTGCTAGATCTGTGTCTGCTTGCTCTCATTCTATGCAAAGTCTAGTAGACGACGTCGTCATTTCCGGGATTGTTCAGGTGCCATCGGAAGTTCTGCCGGATGTCCTTCTTTTTGGCCGGATGTCCGTTACCTTCCTCTTTATTTGTGTTGCCGTTCAAAACGCCGGTGGATTTATGATGTCTATGGTTAACTGCTCCTCAGATCTCTGCAGTGTAAATCGCTGTAGAGATAGTTCTGGCAATGGGAGACTAATGCCAAACAGTTTTCAAGGTGCAAGCTGATGCCGCCTGAATTTGGAGCACCTTGGCCCAGAGAGCCACAGGAAAATAATAGCCCCAGCTTCCTGGACCTCGTTCTCTCTCCTCCCTGCCGACATCAAAAGCCCTGTACTGATTTTCACACCTCATACCTGTATTTAGTTTAAACTTATATTCTATTGTGGTAATAAATACCTTACAATGTGGGCATTTTATGTCTCTTCCCACTTTTTGTCGTGGCCTAGAGCCAGGGTTATGACACCAGATTGTAGTGTTGATCATTCATTGCAACATTTAACCTAATTCTTATTTATTAGAATGCCCGCTGACATGGTCAAAGTGTTGCTCTGCAAAAAAATTTTAAATGCACATATTTAGATCAGTGAAATGCCCCAGAACCTCACTAGTAAGCTTAGTTTTTAGACCTCAGTATTTCTAATACCTTGCAGCTATTTGAAATGCCACTATGAAACCAAATAGTCGTTTTGAAGTGACCTTTCCTCACAATTCAGAGCTAAGAACCACAAAAGGCTATGGGATGAAATCGTCATATCAAGCCGCAAGCAAGATTCGTGTTGCATCTATGTCACAATGAGAAAAAGCAACAGAGTCCTCATTCACAGTGGCATGGGCATTGGGTGAACACAAGAAGCCATTCTCTGATGCAGAAATAATAAAAGAATGTAGTGATGAGACCATTATTTGAAGGCAAACAAAAAGACAAGCAAATCCCCCCTCTCTGATTCCACAGCAACCAGAAGAACTGAAATATTGGCTATATAAATTTAATTAAACAGCTGGAATCAAAAAATGCACAGTGCATTTCATGAGTCTGCTGACACCACTGACAATGCTCTGATGCTGGTATTTGTGAGGTTTTATAATGAGGCAAACAGAGAGTTTGTTGAAGATGTGTTGGGCTTGACTATCCACAGTGGACACACAAGGGGGGGAAGACATTTATGAATCAATACTATTGCTTGATATATATAAGGGATAGATTTAAAGAAAGTGGTGTAAATTGTTATTCATAGAGCTCCAGCAATGCTAGGGAGAGAGATAGAGGACTGACTCAGCGCCTGAAAGATCACCACTCAGACCTGACATCTTACTGTGTAATGCACCAGTCTGCTCTTTTTTCCAAGTCTTGGAGAAGTGTACTGTAAAGGGGCTTTTACATCTGCCTTAACCCTCTGAGCCTGAGCTTGTTGTATACAACAAAAAACGGCATCTCTGATTCATGACTTAATCATTTTAAAACCACAGAGTAGAAACATACCGTTTTCTGTATCTAAAAGCATCATTGGCACTGTTCCGCTGATGTCTGTGGTGTCTTCGTAGCCCTTACAAGGATTTTTATCCAGCCTGGAAATCCAGCGTTTTTTGGGGTCTTTGTGCAATAAATCCAAACTCTTACATCCAAGATTGATAAACCTTATGTCCATAATTTATGGATTTTCGGTTGTTTATCGTTGCTAGCTTTGATGCTAAGTGCCATTTTACTTTACCATGATGCTCTGGGAGAGCATTCCGACCAATCAAAAGCTTGTGAAAAGACTCCTGTCATTCCATTTCCTTTCCACTCCATTCCGCTCTTTCAAGGATACTTTGCCACCTGACACCTGACCACGCCCACCTCACCTGTTGCCTATAAATTGATTGGAAACCCTTCAGCTCATTCTTTGCACTCCAATGCCAGCACTCCCATGCATCCTGTGTGAGTCAATTTATCATTTTGATTTGTTTTATGCCATGAGTTACTGTCAGTTTGCCAGACATGTGCCATGAACAATGTGGATAGATTGTTTGTTGTATTATTATCTTAAAGCCTGCATTTGTGTTTGTTTTGAAGTATGTGTTAATTGACCACTTTTCACTAATTGTATTATGTCTTTGTTATCTCCTTCTGCAGCACACAGACAATGCAACTAACCAAATTCAACCTGAATGATAAAATAAAATACACTGGTGTTGCATCAAATCCTGCCTTCTCCCAGCTTCATTCATTCATCACTCAATATCATCTGAACATCTGACGTCTTCTGACCGAGACTCTGTCTGTTCCCCACACCCTCACTCCACCTGAACCATTCCCATCACCACCCTACAGTTCCTTCAATGGTCCTTCGAGCCGGAGTACCGAGTGAGGGATACCATGGCAGGCATTGGTATGGATGGAAAAGATGAAGAAGAGTTGGAGTTGGAGAGGGCTCTCCCAGTCAAACCCAGTAGCACCTTATCCAGGCGAGAGAGGCACCAACCTGACCGCTATGGCTTTCCGGCTCCTGATGGGAAAGCCTCTAGTAAGCCCAAAAGCCTCCCTCATCACAGCCAAGCAGCCAAACCATCTCCTAACATGACAGCAGCAGCCGAGGAGGGAGATGTGGAGGAGAGAGAGGAGACAGGAGCCGAGGAGGGAGAAGTGGAGGAAGAAGAAATCACCCGCAATTATGTCCAGCCCAAATCGGCGGAGGAGCAACCAGCTCCACAACCATCTCCACCCTCACAGGGAAAGGGGAGACCTAACAGATCTAGAGGCAAGAGGGATAAGCGTGAGTCAGTACCAAAGTCGAAGAAGGCCACCTCTTATACTTACACTTATGGCAGTGGAAGTTCCCGAAGCTCGCGCAAGAGCCACCAGGTGGAGCTCACCCCTCTACAGGCAGCCATGATTGAGGAGAGGAGGAAACGTGGGGAACTGCAAGAGATCCAAAGTCAAATCCAGGAGGAACAAGCCCTAGATGGCCTGGCTCGAGAACTGGACAGGCAAGCACAAACAGCTTTGACGGAGCGAGAGAGGTTGGACAGGCAAGCACAAGCAGCTTTGACGGAGCGAGAGTGGATGTCCCGATCTCTGACTCTACAGCGACGGCTGCGGAGAGTTCAACGAGAATTGGAAGAGGCTCAGCTAATAACCTCATTCACCGGAGAAGTGACCGCAGAACATCCACCTGCTCTGCCACCTCAAGAGCTGGCTCCTTTTGCAATGAGCTCCAGAGTTTTGGATACAGGTGAACCTGTCGACCTGTTCTCAGAGCAGCAAGCTCCCTCTGTTGATCCTCAAACATCTGTCTCTGATCCCGTTCCAGTGAATCAGCCAACCACCTCTTTGTTCCAATCCTTACCTCAACCTGTCAGTGCTGTGAGTCAGTCTGAGACTCTCCATCCTGTTCAAGGTAGTCACCCAGTAGTTCACACATCCAGTCCAGAACAAGCAACTCCCTCACCTCCTTCGTTCCTCCATTTAGTGCGGACCGCACCTCGTCCTGCTAAGAGTCAAAGACCCTCAGATCCTGCTCCTGAGAAACCCGCACCTTTTTCTTTGCTTAAGCCCATTGAAAGGACATCAGAAGGAGCCAGCATCATGGAGTTGTTGGTGGCCACTGCTTTTGGCATCCCCAAGCCAAGACTGCCTTATTTTGAGAGTGGAAGGGAAAGTGACTTTATTCTGCTTAATATGGCATTGCAGAACCTTTTAGATATCCATGCTCACCTCTCTGAACAATACAAGTTCCAGGTTCTGATCACTTGAGGCTGCCCAGTGCGTACAAGCTAGCAAAGTCTTATATGCACGCCTCAACTCCCTACACCTCTGCCCTTGCTGCCCTTAAGGCAAAGTATGGCCAGCCACGGCAGTTGGTCCAAAGTGAAATAGCCAGCATCCTTCATTCACCACCGATCAGATTCGGAGATAGCAATGCATTCCAGGACTTTGCTCTTTCTGTACAGTCATTGATCGGCATGCTGCGATCGGTGGACGGTGCAGGTGGAAGTGAGTTGCGGTGTGGCTCTCATGTCGACAGGCTACTTACCAAGCTTCCCCTTCACTACCGGGACAGTTTCATTGAGCACTGTTTGAATCATGGCATCCTGAAAGATGGCGCAGAACAAACATACACCTTGGAAGACTTCTCTGCCTGGCTCCAGGTGAAAGCCAGGGCCAAGAGTATTGCCCAACAAGTCTCAGTCCCTGCTTCCGTGGAGAGACGAGAGCCAGTCCAGATGAGCCAAGGGAGAAAGGTGATGCCTACCACTATGTACCTGAGCAACACAGCCACTGTGGAAAGCCAGCCTAGTGTCCAAGGAGGCCGTGGAAAGAAGATGGCCATCCTTGGTAAACCCAAGTTCCAACCTTTTTGTCCATACTGTAACAACAATGACCACTTCCTGGGGACCTGTCCAAAAGTGAAGGAGTTCAGCCCATCAGAACTGAGAACTTGGATAGAGAAGAATGATCGTTGCTACAGATGTGCCCGCTGCCATAAGCCAGATAAATGTACCCTAAAAAAGCCTTGCAACAAGCTGCATCTTACCATCCTGCATGGCATCACACGTCAAATGTCCACACACCCACAAAGCCCTGAGAACTCGGCTATGGCAGGCATTCTCAATGTGCTCGTCAGTGCACCCTGCAATGAGGACACACTGTACATCGATCAGCCAAACCGATCTCTTCGTGTGATGTTGAAGGTAGGTCTTACTAATCAACGGCCGGCAAAGGTTGCAGACGTATGCCATACTTGATGATGGCTCAGAAAGAACAATCATTCTGACCTCGGCAGCGTCCCAGCTACAACTTAAAGGACCAAAAGAGGTCCTCAATCTCAGAACCGTTTGGCATGAGGTAATTCCCATGATTGGTGAGACCATCTCCTGTCATATCTCATATCTCCTTCTCATTTCTCCAGAAGAAGAAGGTTAGGTTCCCTATAGCCAATGCCTTTACTGCCCCAGTCCTCAACTTGGCTGAGCATTCTTGTCATGCCTCTGACCTGCAGAGGGAGTATTCCCACTTGCGAGGCTTACCCTTACCGGACTTTGTCCATGCTCGGCCATTAATCCTAATAGGCTCAGATCATTCCCACTTGTTGGTGCCCAAAGAGCCTGTCCGCATTGGACCTTATGGGGGACCCATCGCCATTCATACTACCCTGGGATGGGCTGTCCAAGGCCCATCCAATACCTTACCTCGATCTTCTCCTTCGGATGCACAAGCCTTGTTCACTCTTTGTGATCGTGTATCCTGCCCAGCTACTGCAGAGTTGATGGAGAATGTGGAGAGACTGTGGAGACTGGATTCCTTCCCACACCGTAATGAGAAGGAAGTAACCCGATCTAAACAAGATCAGTATTGCCTAGAACTGCTTGAGACTAAGACTGCCGTCAAAAAAGTAGGTGAGGTCTTGAGGTATGCTACCCCACTGCTCAGAGCACCCAACAGTCCTAAGTTATTCTCCTCAGTCCATACCTTGTTGCCATGGCTCTGGGGAACTGAGCGCAGACTGAAGAAGGACCAAGAGCTAATTGAGATCTATAACCAGGAGATCCAGAAGCTCGTTGATATGGAGTACGTGAAGGAGGTGGATCCCAAAGATGACCAGCCGGGGTCAGAATCCTGGCCAGTTCCACATCATGTTATCAAACAAGCCAGTGGGAAACATCGACTGGTGTTCAACTGCTCTTTTCAACTGCATGGTCTCAACTTGAACCGTAGCCTGCTTCCTGGTCCAACTCTCGGTCCCTCTCTTCTTGGTGTGCTCCTCCGTTTCCGTGAGCACAGCGTGGCCATCAGTGGTGACATAAAATCTATGTTCCACCAAGTTCACCTACTCCCTGCTGACCGGCCATTACTCAGGTTTCTCTGGCGATCTATGGCTCAGGCAACTCACCCAAAGACCTATGAGTGGCAAGTGTTACCTGTTGGCACAACTTGTAGTCCTTGTTGCGCCATTTACGCCCTGCAGCGTCATGTGAAGGAGCAGCCAGAGAGTGACCATGAAGTATTGAACTCCGTGCTCAGAGCTTTCTATGTTGATAACTGCCTGAAAAGCTTCAACACATCAGCTACAGCCAAAGCCCTGCTGGACAAACTTCGTGCCACACTGTCCCAAGGGGGATTCGAAATCCGTCAGTGGGACCCAGGAACAAACTTCCGTGCTGGGGACAGAGAGCTGAGTAAATGCTTCCAGGCGATGGAACCCAAGATCCAGCAACACTTGGCCAATCAGCAGATTTCACTCAACTTCAATCCACCAGGGGCTCCACACTTCGGTGGAGTCTGGAAGCGTGAAATCAGATCAGTCAAGAACGCCCTGCAAGTGATTCTTGGGAAACAAAACACCACCTTGACGTATGAACTCACATTGCCATTGGCCCGAACCATCCTTTGGAGTAAAACCGTTGATCCTGATCCGGTCGATCCCAATTTGCTCCTGATGGGGCGGCGGGATGCTGTCAAAGTTGGCAGTCAGATTTACACAAGACCAGTGTCACGTTTGATGGTGCTTCCTGAGCTGGCAGAATGAGTCTTTTTCCCAGGAGGAATTGATCCCAATTCCGGGACGGCTATGAAAAGACTCCTGTCATTCCATTTCCTTTCCACTCCATTCCGCTCTTTCAAGGATACTTTGCCACCTGACACCTGACCACGCCCACCTCACCTGTTGCCTATAAATTGATTGGAAACCTTTCAGCTCATTCTTTGCACTCTAATGCCAGCACTCCCATGCATTCTGTGTGCGTCTTCATGAATTAACGTGAGTCAATTTATCATTTTGATTTGTTTTATGCCATGAGTTATTGTCAGTTTGCCGGACATGTGCCATAAACAATGTGGATAGATTGTTTGTTGTATTATTATCTTAAAGCCTGCATTTGTGTTTGTTTTGAAGTATGTGTTAATTGACCACTTTTCACTAATTGTATTATGTCTTTGTTATCTCCTTCTGCAGCACACAGACAATGCAACTAACTAAATTCAACCTGAATGATAAAATAAAATACACTGGTGTTGCATCAAATCCTGCCTTCTCCCAGCTTCATTCATTCATCTGACGTCTTCTGACCGAGACTGTCTGTCTGTTCCCCACACCCTCACTCCACCTGAACCATTCCCATCACCACCCTACAGTTTCTTCAGCTTGTTTACTTCTTTTCAACCAATGGAAGGCTGGGCCGATGTGCGGCATTGCAGATGGAACAAAGATCATATATAGTCAAGAGGAATGACCCGAGGGAAAAATATTCTGTTGACTCACACTAGAGTTTGTTTCCCCCCCATGGTGCGGTTTGTGTGGGCAGGTGGGAATGCAGCGGTCACATTCGGACACACACCAAAAGTGGACCAAACAAGCATACCAAGACCTGTTTGATATGCACTAGTCCAGAACACAGGACCTTCTTCCTGTATTTACTTTTTTGCTCCCGCCCCCAGACACAAGTAAACAATAAGCGAAGTGAACGTTCTTGCGTGATTTTTAATGATTTTGGTACGCTTGGATTTTTCCAGGTGAGAAACTAAAGTGAACTAAGGGGAAATCGCTCCAAGTTTACTAACTCATCAACTGATTCGGACCAAAGCTAACTATAGGTGTGAAAACACCCTAAAATCATGGCAACAGTGATGAGAATCAAACTTTTTGAGAGCATCATCTACACTGCAGCATTGCTCGCTGCCCACACTACTGATAGAGGTCAATGCAACTTAAGATGATTTGCTCTTGCACAACATTTTCAGATGGCTGAGCAAAGGTAAATTCCTAATTCCTGGAGCATTTTTGGACCATTAGGATTTATTTCGTAGAATTCACGCAAAATGAAGAAAAGGCTGAAGCTGTTGCATTGTTGGCTGATTTTACATTTCAATTTAATGACCTAAATCTCAAGCTACAGGGAAAGACCAACACAGTGTGTGAGCTGAAGTCGTCTGTGCATGCTTTTTGGAGAAAAAAAATTAAACCCTGGAGGTTTCAAATATGACCGACAGGTAATCCTCCTTAATCTTTTCTACCATACGCATTCTCTGAAATCCAATGAACACCTTTTTGATGCTTCATCATTCCCTTTAGAGCAGTGCTCCTTATTCCTTTTTTATTTTGTACCTACAGGACGTACTGCTCCACTTTCCAAAGCTTTTGGAACAGGCCAAATGAGAAGAACATCATCAGAATCATCCAGTGAGCATCAAGAAAAAATCCAAGACACTCATCTTGTGTGTATGTATGTAAAATGCCTTTAAAGGTGCCCTGCCACACAAAACCGTTTTTACTTGCATTTTTTGAAATATGTTCGGTCCATATGTGTTTGTTGTTATGTCATGAATGTGAAAATGAACTGCTACCTCCTCTGTCAGCTCTAGCCACTGAAAAGAAATAAGCAGAGAAATCAGGCCAATTACAAAAGCTGGTCAGACGGACATCATGTTGCCTGAGCTCATTACTATTCATGAGCTCGCCCAGTTGCACTGGGTAAAGGATGCTGATAGCCAGGCTCTCATTGGCTAGCTGTTAGCCAATCAGAGTCAAGCAGCTTAGCTTGTTGAACATTAATTAGAACTGGCACAAATTGAGCTGAGTCTTCCTGCAGGATTTCTATACCACGCTAGAATGGCTTGAAACAAGGTAACCAAGGCTTTTTTTCCACAAAATATGTTAGAGTCCATGGTAGAACTTCGGACATTACCACAAAGTAATGAAATACGTGTGGCAGGGCAACTTTAATACATATGGCACTATAAGTGATGTACCAGGATGCATTGCGTTAAGTTTGTCTCTCTCTCGCCGAACCAAGACGAGATGAGCCTTGTTAACTCATCATAAAACACTTCATTTAATGGGACAGAAAATAAATAAAACTCACCAAATCCACCACTCCAACAATCAGCAACTCAAGCAAGTTTATTTCAAAATAAATCCTTAAATCCTCAATTCACAGATAAAGATAAAGAGATAAAAAAGGGAGGCTCTCATGCTACTGCATCATGGTCTCTCTTGGCTTTCATTGGCTGACCAATGTCATCATGCTCAATAATGGCAGCACACTCACAGAAACGGTCACCAGAATAGTGAGATACTTGCTAACACAGCTGAGAAAAAGGAACACTTCAAAGTTTCTACAGTGGTTCATAATACGATCAAACTGAATTTTTACAACTTAAAGGTCCAATATGTAATACTGACAGCTTATGTTTAAAAATGGTTACTGCAATTCAGGCTTCCTCAGACTTGAAGTTCACATGGGTTGCCATGTTGAGAACGCTAAACCCAACGTCCCACAATGTCATTGTTAGCTAGATGCTAGTGTCGCATTGCCAGACATTACTCCACAGCGCAGTGGAGTAGCTAGATGCTGGCTATGTTGATAGTCATAAAAGCCTGTGCTTTTGCGGAGCTTTGTATCCAGCTGACGGTCACCTTTTATCAGCTAAACGTAACAACAACTGTCAAGTGTATTTTAACTGTGAGGTGCCCACACTTGAAAAGGACCAGACTTGGGATTTCACTCAGAAGAATATTTATTTTGATCAGTTGAAGTAGCAATGTAATAGGATCAGGATTCGAAGTAATAGGTGAAAAACCTTTAAAGAGAAAAAAAACAAAAGAAATCACAAAAAGCATTTTAAATAAACAGGTATATTCCCAACACAGGAAAGGTCAAATGCATTATTTCCTACAGGCAACAGCTTAGTTTTTTACCCTGCATTTTACTAGATTTTCCATATAAACTATACCAATCTAAACATTTGATCTTATCAGCTCTTTAAACCATGCAGTAATAATTTCTTTCAAACTAACATTGTAACATTTAACACATTTACCACATTAAATACAAAACAGACAAAGGATCCAAACGAAAATATATATGAAACAAAAGTCCACATGAGCTTACCGATAGCCTGTTATAATCAGAATGTCCCAATTCCTCACAGTGAATGCGTTTGTGCCTCTGCTGACCTCTTTGTCCGTCGCACTCCAGTCAAAAGAATGATACGCGTATTTGAAACACTGTTTTAACTGGGCGCGAGCTACTAATCACCCCAATTCAATTCACCTGGTTGAGCCGGCACCAGAGCGCGCACACAGTCACGTGCGGGCTGGCATGCAGAGCGCGCGCAGGGGAGGCAGCACGCAGGAGGAAAAGAAAATGACAGATACACGGTAGAAGACAGCCACACCTCCACCGAGTTAGCACGACAACAACAGCTAAAAAGGCCGCGACCTCATGGTAATTCAGTTCATTGTTGCTGTTCTGGAGGTAAACTGCAATGTGTTGAGAGTAGGGCTGGGATGGTTACCGCAATACAGCGGTCACGTGACGCCTACCGCGGGTCTGAGCTCGTCACCGCAAAAAAACATTGGCCTGCACGTGTGCCCGTTGTGTCTAATGACATGGATTGTGTCTGATGACATTGTGTCTTACATGGATTCAAGGTTTTCTAAAGAAAACTTATCAAAAGATGGAGCAAATCCGACCTTTTGCAGTTGGGGAGCGCAATGTTCCATACTGTGTATTACGGTAGGAAAGGCAAAGACATTTCTCCGTTCTCAGCTGAGGTAGACACATTTTTGTTACAGCTGCAGTGTTTACCATTGCACATTAGCCTAGCAGCTAGCAGAGTTTCATTATGTTCATAGCTTTATCCCGATAAAACGGCACAGTTGAAGTTCAGCCTGCATGCATGTTTCATAGCCTAAAACAGAGCGGCTTATATTGGTAGAGAGAGCAACAAATTAGCGAACTGCCGAGTCGCCCTCTCGGCTATCTGTCTGCTCAGCTGATGGGCTGCACCGGCAGTATTGACAATAGATAAAGCCACTGTGTCTTGAGAAGCTCTAGCTTGTTGTGTTCTTGTTTACTTTTAACTCACTTTATATAATCTTTGCTATCTCTTTTTCCTCTCTTTTCCTCACAGCGGCACTCTACTCTCTGTTACCGCTCGCTCTCTTTGCGCGACTACACGGGCACTGACGTCACTCACTTAAGGCAACCTGCCATTCTCGCTCTAACATACGCTACTCTCGTAAGGGGGTTGCGGTATACCGGTTGAAAACAAGAAATTCCAGCGGTAGAAAAAAATCCATACCGCCCTAGCCCTAGTTGAGAGGCAAAGATGTGACTAAGCAGAGTCATGCAGATCAACAGTGCTTGGATTACACTGGGCTCATGCTGTTCATATTAGAAGTTTTTGCTCAAAGCTGTCTCCTAATTATGGGTTCATCTCTGACTCTGTTTGTGTGCACATATGTATATACTGTATAGTGAGTTCCCTCAGCAGCTCCTTCAGCAGCAGACTGCTGCACCCTCAGTGCAAGAAGGAGCACTACCGCAGGTCCTTCATTCCAGCAGTAGTCAGACTCTTTACTGCAACATTATAATGTAGCACTGCTAGCTGTTTCTGCAATGTGAGCCATCACTGGACAATATTCTACACTATGCATATTTATTTATTTATTTGTTACCTCCAACTGTGCAATATGTCATTTCTGTTCATCTGTATAGCTGTATATCTATACTGTCTGTTTATATAAGGGTGTTGTTTGTGTAAATATGTTTGTATTATTCTGTTTTTTCTATTTTTTATACTTTCTGTATATTTTTTCTCCTGTCTACTTACAGTTTTTTTTACAATCACTTTGGTACTAATTTCAGAACCTTGAGGTAATTTTTCAAAAAACTCCAGACACAAAACTCACAACCAATGATCAAAATGCACATTTTTCAAAACAAACACTTTTTCAATTGCTTGGATACAATATACACATAAACTTAAGATAATTTGTTAATTTAAGGGGAGACACCCCAGGTGAATAGGAAAAAAAAGACTAATAGATATTAGCATGAAACTTCCGCAGTTGATTACTGACATTAAGACAAATATCTTTAGTATTACAAGTTCTTAGAATGTTTATGTTTAAATATGCAAATAAAGTATTATCTCATTAAATATGTGCTTTTTTATTTTTTATTTCCATATACAGTATTTCCAGAATAGAAATCTGAACATTGGATAAAGCCAGATTCAAAATTCTTGTTTCATTTTGTTGACATATTAAAGTCAAAGGTTTTTACAGAGGGGATTTTGGATATCTCTTTTTATCACTCCATTAATCAGAAAATACTGTCAACAGCCATAAAAAATCAATTTTCGCCCCGTTTTAGGTATAAAATGTTGTATAAATCTGAGTGATATATGAACAAAACCATCTGTAAAAACCTTCGTATCACATGTATTTCCTCGACTGTGCTGGTTTGGTATCTAGGTGCCAGCGCCCCAGTGATGCCAATCCAGTGGCACACTGCAATCTTTGTGCCAAGAATGACTCTATCTCACCATGCAAGACAATTGTGATTGACTTAAAGAAATGCAAATAACCCATATTTTCCTATCCCAGAATGCATCTGTAGTGTCGCCAGGCCTTAGTCCACAGTGCTGTGGAGATAGGTCTGGCAATTTGAGACCTGCCTGATAAATGTAAGTCTAATATTACCACTTCTCTGAGCTTTCACTTGATCTGGCCCTTTAGTTGCTAAGTGTTCCACAATGTTAACCAGCTAACTTTGTCTGTGTGCCATTTGTTACATAGAGGTAGTGTACAGTATAAGTATATAGTAATTTTATAAAAATATTAGTGTAGCTTTTTTTCCACTCCAGTGGAAAAACCTGGAGCAACCACTGCTTCCGAACATTAGAATAAGAGAAAGGTTTGATATTACAACCGCTCGCTTTGTTTAAGAAGTTTCTTCTCTTAGACAGGAGTAAAACAACGTTCACATTTAACTTATTTATTATTAGCAGGCTTCTCATGCCTGAATCACTCATAAAGTTTTCATTTTTGTACATTTAACAAAAGTTGGAAAAGCAGGACCTTTTTCATTATTAATCAAGACAGAGTTCCCTATTTAAAACAATTCAAAGCACCAAGCACCTCCACATTAAAACACAGACAAAAGCACTTATGCACACATGCATGCACACGTTCACCTTTTCCACTACATCTCCCACACGCACATTTTACTCACATGTGCACACACACAGCCAAACACACATGCACATGCACTGTATACACACACACACACACACTATATATTTTTACCACGTCCCTAGCAAGATATTCCAGCTTCTCCTTTCCTTGGTCCTCATCCATTATCACACTCCTACAGGAACACAGTTAGTAGTGCTCTTATCGTGGCTCTGTCTGCTCCAAGCTATCTCTACAGGATGGCCAGACCCCAAGTCATTTTCACACACACACAAACACACACACACACACACATAGTACGTGGCACTATCTTTGTGGGGACCCGTCATTGACATAATGCCTAACCTTAACCATTACAACTAAATGCCTAACCTTAACCCTTACCCTCACCCTAACTATAACCTAATTCTAATCCTAAAACCAAGTCTTAACCCTCAAACAGCCCTTTAAAGTTGTGGGGTCTAGCATTTTGGCCCCACAAAGCTGTCCCGACCCCACAAGTATACTGTATTCCCGGTTTTTGGACCCCACGAATATAGTTAAACAAGAACACACACACACACACACACACACACACACAGATCCCTTAAGCGGTACGATCAGGTAAATCACAGTGTCACTGCTGGCACCCTTACCACCGCAGACTAAACCATTTGCATTTTTAAAAATGAATTAATTAATTTAATCTAATTTCCTCCTGTCCAGTTTCTTAATGATGTCAGCAGTCTTTAAAGAAATTGCAAAGTACTTGGCGAGTCGGACGATTCTTCAAGACGCGATTTATGGCCACTGACTAATGTTCAGTGCCAGTGCAGGAAGTAGCATTTATGGCATGCAAAAAGTAAAGGTATAGAGGCTGCGGCAGTGGATACGACATGTTGCGGGAGGTGCTTCGATAACCTGACGCTAGATGGTTTGTTACAAAGAACCATCGGAGAAGCCGTCATTGGAAACTGTTTGGAAAAGAGCACTTTCAAAAAATACTTGGCAGGTGATTGGATAAACCATCTAACTCTCAAACTAGCCAGTCGGGAGAAGAGCGAAAACATATTTTCCATTAATGAAAGCCTTCAGTTCCGTGTTTTGCTCTTTTTACAATGATTAAATACTCTCCACTTCTGTTATACGCTACGCTACGTTAGGAGCCGCCATTGTTGTTTAGAAAAAAACGCCTCACCGTGTTGTCACACCCACCTTAGTCTATATCCACGACGTTCCACTTCTGGGATTGTGACGGTGCCGCCAGAAATTCCGCTGTTTTCGGCCAGATGTCCGTTACCTCTATGCAAAACTAGTCAATACCCACAACGTTTCATTTCTGGGATTGTTCAGGTGCCGCCGGAAGTTCCGCCGGATGTCCGTCACCTTCCTCTTTCTTTGTGTTGGCGTTCTAAACTCTGGTGGATTTCTGAGGACTATGGTTAACTGCTCCTCAGATCTCTGCAGGGTAAATCCAGACAGCTAGCTAGACTATCTGGTCAATCTGAGTTTTCTGTTGCACGACTAAAGCAACCTTTGAACGTACACATGTTCCACCAACATGTGCACAGCACTTAGCATCGCCCAAGACGATTGTGATTGGTTTAAAGAAATGCCAATAAACCAGAGCACATTTTTCTCCCATCCAGGAATGCTGTGTGGACTAGCCAGACCCTCCTCCGCAGCGCTGTGTAGGAAGGTCTGGCAATGCGAGACTACACACACCTAAACCACACCTGTAGCTGAAAGTAGCTCCTCATAGCCACAGTGGTTTGTTGTGAACTTTCTCACGTGATCTTGTGATACCGCTAATGTTGCTAATACTGATGCTACAAAAAAATTATGAGTCATGCAGATGTAACAGGTGTGATCTTGTGTTGTGTTATGGAGAGACACCACTGGCCAGTATTCCAAGTTGAGTAGTTTTTATTCTGGTAACAGACAAACAGTGCAGTCACTGGACCGTTCTTGAACATACATCCACGGCAGTGATGATACTTGATATATGGTAACACGTGACCACACACACACACACAAAGCTTAGTAGGTGGCTAATTTAGCTAGCAACATAGCCTACATGTTGTTGTTCTTAGAACAGAAATGAGCATGTAAATCGACAATTGCACTTGATCTTTGCCTATAGTCAACCTCCTCAACGTACGTACAATATACATCAATATAATGAAGAAAAATTAACAATTTCTCAAAATAATCTGCACAGTGTTAAACTGGTAAAAACGTAACGTTCATTCACTTAAAAACAACCACGCACATATTTTAAAGGGGCAGAACACTTAACCAGAGTACACAAATATACACTTCTGGTAAATGGCAAGTGGAAGAATTAATAACCATGATACACGGAAACCAGATCTATAGATTTTGTCCTAACACTTCTGTACATTCACAACATTAATACAGAGTTGCAATACAAGTTCAACTATTTGCTGTGTAAAGATATAGTGGAGTAATGGCATACTGAGCAGAGAATGAAGATACAATCTCTCTGTCTGTCTTGTAATCCGAGCTCTGTTCTTTGTTTTCTTAGACACGCGTGCATATTTCACGAGTTGGGGATTGACTATGAGAGCCGCGTGGAAGCAATCCCAGACAGAGAAAAATTGTCAGTGCATCCCCTTTAAAGATGATAAATACATGCATCATTGTAGCCTGGAGCCAGGCTGCACAAGCTGCAGTCACAGTTACAGCAGTGCTAATTAATGGCTTCTGCAGCCCTGTGAGAGTCATTTCCTAACAGCACTGTTTACAGGGGGTTAAAAAAAATGGATGTTGGATGCCACAGCAGAGGAAAATGTCTCACCTCCGAATAACTGTTAACCTGGTTCAGACAGTCAGCTCTAACAGTGTCTGACAATGTATTAGCAGGTTTGACAAGCGATACAGGGTGCACATCAAATGCTCGGAGCAGAGCTTAGAGGAGTTTTAGCACTTTAAAAGATTCATTGGTTGTAGCCTCAGGCAAGCATTAACACTGTAGTGTCAACGTGTCTTCACTAGTAAAACTCCATATGAAACTATAGTAAATCCATACAGGCTTATCAGGCATTTCTAAACATATATCATTTTCATTAAAGTTTAATTGAGCGAGATGTACTGATATTACGTCTGATGTTAAAACAACCTATGACAGCTTGTATATTTAATTTGAATGTGCGTAAGATTATAACCCTACCGTCAGTATTTTATGGACACTGAGCAGTATACACCAAACACTTGCTGATGATTCATTATCAACTTTAACTTAGAAAGATTGCGTGTGAAGAGCTTGCAACATGGTATATTCCAGTAATACTACTAGTAAACCTGCCGTTGTATGGTTGACATAACAGATGGGCTGGATGTGTTCTTGATTAGCCCTGTTGTCATACTGTAACTGTAGGCAGGATTACCAACTGGGCAAATACCGTTGTAGTGTTTACAGTGTGTACTGTGTATAACACCAGTGTGTGGCAGTGCCGTGTAGAGTGACTGTCT
Organism: Sander lucioperca; assembly: GCF_008315115.2. Classification (NCBI taxonomy): domain Eukaryota; kingdom Metazoa; phylum Chordata; class Actinopteri; order Perciformes; family Percidae; genus Sander; species Sander lucioperca. The sequence continues at coordinate 40,369,398 of NC_050182.1, forward strand.
GCGGTCATGCGCAGTAGAGTGAGGATACCCGACCCGAGGCCGACGGGACCTGACGGGACCCAACGGTACCCGCTGGGCCGGGTTCGGACAGATATTTAGAAATTATTTTCCGGTGCTGCGGCTCTTTTAAGAGAGCTTTAAGAGGGTGTGTGTATGTGTGTGTGTGGAAAGTGGGCTGAAGAGAGATAGAGAAAGAGGAAGCAGATGTGTAGGTGCAACCAGAGCAGAGTTGGTGGAATAAGTTTATGTTTTGCACACAGTGTGTGCGGTGTCCGAAGTAAACCGCAGACTGAAAGCCAAGTTCATTCATTTGCTCACCAGAAACAGGATTTTAACCCCGACGTTATTCATTGTATAACATCGGCCCTGGAGGTAACAAGTCTCCCCTGGCTTTCTGACCACTGTCGGAAACGAAGCGATCAGGAAAGGTTAACACATTGAACATTTTAAATTAAACAGCTTATTAACGTGTGCTTGTTGCCCCGTGTGCGCTGATGCGCTTATCTGTTGACATTTCCGAATGCCTTCCTACAGTTGCTTAATAGAAGCGGGCTTTCCACACAAACAAACGTACATGTGTTATTAGTATGAGAAAAAAATGAGATTTTATCTTAATAAAATAAATATCTTAATGCCTATTGGGCTCGGGTTGGGTTCAGTTACTGCTCTGTCGGACGCGGGCCGGGCTTGGACAGAAAAATGCGGCCGATCTGCACTCTAATGCGCAGTAATGTAGTAAGTTGTTGGTCGCAGAAGTAGTACGATACCCGCTGTATGCATGTTTTGACCAGAGAAGGTTCAGTAAACATTATTGATAACAGTTGTCCATGTACTGTTTGTCGCCACGTAACGCTCACTTTTTAAAACATAGGACTTTCAAGCCAGAGAGTAGAGTTCGCTTCCCACGGAAAACAAAAGACATTCACCTAGGAAACGCATGTTCCTCGGGAGTGTTATAATCCAAACCACGATAATTTTTCCTAAACTTAACTAGTTGTTTTGGTGCGTAAACTAAACTTTTGTCGACGCATAACTCTCACTTCTTGTGGCCTATGTCCACCGAAACAACGGTCAGCTCACGGGGCTCTGTACCCAGCTCAAAGTCACCAATTCTCGGGTAACTGAACCAACCACTGCCACTGATACAACAGAGCACCATGCGGAGCACCATGCGGAGCACCATGCGGAGCACCATGCGGAGCACCGTAGCCGGCTTCGTGAGGCTCTGTAGCGGCTAAAACAACTAGCAACTGGCTGCCGCTCAGCGTCATGGAGCTCGTAGCTAGCCGGCGTCACGTCGGCGGTCTCCTAGTTTCGTATCTTACGATTTGTGGTGCACATTTTCATACAATATCATGCGGACCCATTCATGAGAGTGCGTCGTCGTGTTACACAGATGAGACAGGAACATATAAAATATACTGCCACGCGCACATGGTGAGGTAATAAAATAAAACCCTTAATTTATGAATTACTTGGAGAGAAAGCAGAGTCGGGTATATGGCTGCAGCCTGGAGCCTCCCGTCACATGCCATCCCGTCTCATTGGTTTATTTTGAGGGAAAGGTAACTGAGTGGGCGTGACAAAGGTGGACTTTTACCTGTCAGTTACATAAGGATTTTTTTTACATAAGGACTTCCTCCCCAAGCTCACTTGAAGAAAGCTGCTTGTGCCAGACCTGGGTTGTTACTCAGCTCTATTTTAACTCTATTTAAAATTTTTGATGTCCCTGCATGTTTTTAAACATACCCCTAAAAAGTTAATTCTTGACCAATAAGTAAACAGTAACATATTTCTCTATTTCTGAGCGAACAGGGGAATAACATGATAAATCCCAGGACATCTGGAAAAGGGGCGTGGCTGGAGAACTACTAGTACTTCTGACTGAGCCTCCAGTTACATTATATAAAGAAAAAACAGTTTGCTTGTGTGGGAGAAACTACAGCAGAGAAACCAGCAGCGCTTATCATGTCATTTGATCCGCACAAGGTATGTGTATATAATCTTTTTTTTTTAAATAGTTACATTGTGCTTTACTCATTTCTTCTTACGCGTGTAATGCCGAGGAACAAAGAGTAGAGAATACAAATACAAAAAGAATATAATAATACAAAGAGAATACAATACAAAAAAACTAATACTCAATCTTTGAGCACAAAGTTGTCCTTTTAGTAAACTACTTTTAGTTTCTCTCCTTTTAAGATGACGTGTGGAAGGTACTTTTAAAAAAACTGCTTTTTGTGTCTGCAACTGACAATGAACTTGAAACTGAAACTTTTTCACACGATCAAATATTTGCCATTCAGTTACTCTCACATGATGAGCATATGCTTTGTATGTCATGAATCCTTTTCTTTTTTTTCTTCTTCTTTTTAAAAAGATCTCTAGAGCAGAACTGTTCGATTTCCATGGTGTCTCTCGACTCACTTTTACACAGACAACTGGGAGAACGTCCAAAACTTTCAGGCCAGGCCAGATGATATACTTATTGCAACATACCCCAAAGCAGGTAACATTAACAGCCAGTGTTAATGTGTGTATATAGGTAAGGGGTTGGGATCATTTTCATTTTCTCTCTCCACCTCTTGCTGCGTTTCGTTAATGGTTCAACATGCCCCCATCCACTTCCTTCAGCATATGTCGCATGGAGGCCACTTAGAGAGCAGAGTGATAGTGGGCGGGGCAGGAGTGGGGGATTAAAATGCAGGGCTGTCAAGTCCACCTTTTTCAAGTCAAATGGGTGATCAGCAGCAGTGGTAGATTATTTGTGATCGTTACAAAGTGCTGAGGGGAAAGTGAACGAGGGCATGTTGAACCACTACCACCGCAACTTCTGTCTGTCTTTCAGGAACCACATGGGTCTCCTACATCCTCGACCTGCTGTATTTTGGTCAGACAGAGCGTCAGACATCCACCCCAATCTTTGATAGAGTGGCTTTCTTGGAGAGCACCATCTCGCCTATGGGTCCAGGTTTAACAGACGATCAAACATACATACATACATACATACTCCCCAGATGTTACATACCTGCATCACACACATACTAGTCTCGCATTGCCAGACCTTCCTCCACAGCGCTGCGGAGGAAGGTCTGGCAAGTCCACACAACATTCCGGGATAGGAGAAAAACTTGATCTGGTGTATTGGCATTTATTTAAACCAATCACAATCACCTTGGGCAGAGCTAAGGGCCGAACGGCACCACGGTGCCTCTGCAAAATAGCCTTGGGAAGGAACTTGTTTTGGTGGAACGTGTACATTCAAAAGTAGTTTTAGTCGTGCAACAGAAAACACAGATTGGACAGACAGTCTAGCTAGCTGTCTGGATTTACCCTGCAGAGATCTGAGGTGCAGTTAACCATAGTCCTCAGAAATCCACCAGAGTTTAGAACGCCAACACAAAGAAAATCCAAGGCAACGGATATCCGGCCTAAAAGAGTGAAATCCAGTAGAACGGAGCAATCCCGGAAGTGGGACATTGTGGATATAGACTACTCACATATACAAACACTTAAATGGTAACTTCCGTTTTTTTCACCCTGGACCTTATTTTCCCATGTTTTTGTGTGTAAGTGATTGATGAAATTGGTCCAGTATTAAGTGAGACCGCTGTAACCGGCAGCCACAGACCGGGCTGCTATGTGACTCTATGGGGAAAATGTGCATCGTCAATTTGGTACACTAAAAGTTCTGTTTTTGCCACTAAGTGTCTGACAACATTATCAAAAAGGATCCCTTCAGAGATAGACCTTTAAAACCTCTTTAAGACCTTTCTCTTTAACCAGAAACAGCTCCAAGGTCGCTAGCGCTAAACCCACCAGACTCTTTTAAAAAAACAATACTTTTAGCGTGTATAGAGCCAACATATTTTCACATATAAATCTGTAAACTGTGTGTTTATGTCAACCAAACTAGAGTTGTGATGGTTGGAAAAGTGGAAAGACGACCCAAAACGGCTTTTCATAGTTTTATTTTGTTTCTCTCGACTTTGAATGAAGTGTATTTTACGATGCTAAAATTACTGTTTATTTACATGGAGTCTGGTGGCTTTAGCAAATGCAATTTCGCGGGCGTTTTTGTTTTAAAAAAGGATTTTACTCTTTAACAGAAAGGTCGACCTTCTTAGAAATCCTTTCCATAATGTTGTCAGACACTTAGAATATTAATCTGAGAAATAGAAGTAGAAGAAAATATATGTATGCCTTTTATTAGTTTATTATTAAACTAAGCACTTTACATGATCAGGGCTTGTGTAAGTGGTGAAAGTGGTTTGGATTTTTTCTTTAAAGAGTTCCTTCCAATTGGGTAGTGAGCAGAATAATAAAAAACAATACATAAAATCATGGAACATAAAAAAACACAGCAAACAAATATTTAAAAAACAACAACAAATTAACCCATTACTTCTGCCATGTGAGACTTTACTTACTCTGTATTTACCTTTTCATACAGGAAAAGACTTGGCGGACAACCTCCCCACCTCTCCTCGACTCATTAAAACTCACTTGCCAGTCCAGTTTGTGCCAAAGTCCTTTTGGGAGCAAAACTCCACGGTCAGTATTGTGTATTTGCATTATATCAACTAGAAGTAAGCCCCTTTTAAGCTCCCATTTTCCCTGAGCCTCACCTGACAAGGGTTGGGTACCGAGACCCGGTGCTATTACGGCACCGGTGCCTTAACGACCGGTATCTACCAGAACGAATAGCAACGCAGATTTCAGTGCCTCATTTTGGTGCCACTGAAAGGCCTGCGCTGCTCTCTGATGTTGTTACAGGCAACAGAAGCACTTGGCAGCAGGTAACGTTAGCCTACCGTTAGCTAGCAGCTGGATTAAACACGGTTAAAATGCTGACTAAACGGTGTAAAGGGTGTCTGTATTTCAGTGTAGAGGATTCCAACACCGAGATGTCCAACATTCTGCAGTTGCCGTTGTCGTAAAAACAACACCGGTGGTATGTTCACTTGAAACTCACCTAGCTAGCATCGTGGTGCATTACTGTAAAATACACTTTTCCCATCCAGTGGTTGTTTTTGTCGTTTGCCAGCAATTTACTGGTGAAATAAGTTATTGTTACAAGTTGTGATTACATTTTTAATAAATAATTTAATTTTGACCATATGGCCTTAGCAATAGCACCGTTTAGGCACAGGCACCGGTTTCAAAGTATCGTTTTAGCACCGGTATCGGAAAAACTCCAAACGATACCCAACCCTACACCTGACTCCTGAGGCTGTTGCCATGTGCCACTTTTATCATGTGCAAAGGGCAGAACTCTAAGCCGTATTAATTGTAATACTGGAAGGGAGGTGCATGATTCATATGTGAAAAGCACACACAACTCTCACATTATAATGCAGTTAGAAAAAAAAGAGTGCCTTTATATTGATTGCACATTACAACTACATTTTCTGTGAGTTTTCCTGAGAGTATATGATCATTCCACAAATGCTCGCAGGCTGCGTCGGTCTTAAACTAGCAAAGACACTTGCGTCGGGCGTTGAGCTGCGCAGCGCCAGGTGCAAGATAGGGCCCTAGGTGTGTAAACGTATATTAAGTCTAGTGGTGGAAGAAGTATTCAGATCCTTTTCTTAAGTAAAAGTACTATGTATGTATGCCACACTGTAAAAAATACTCTGTTACAAGTAAAAGTCCTGCATTGAAAATATTACTTAAGTAAAAGTATGTAAGTATCATTAGGGAAATCTCAATGCAGAAAAATCCTCCCATTGTAGAAAGTGTAAAGGATCCAAACAGTTGTGTGTTTAATGGTCTAATCATCTCAGCTGGACTTGTAGGCCGTTATATTGTTGGCTAGTTTAATTTAGAATAAAACATCAAATTTGATAAACTACATGTGTTTTGTGTACATAAATCTTAAAGCAGCCATATTATGCTCATTTTCAGGTTCATAATTGTATTTTAAGGTTGTACCAGAATAGGTTTACATGGTTTAATTTTAAAAAAACACCATATTTTAGTTGTACTGCACCGCTCTCTCTCACTGCTGCAGATCCTCTTTTCAGCTGGTCTCTGTTTTAGCTACAGAGTGAGACCTCTTTTCTTCTTCTTCTTCTGTACTATCTTTGATTGCACTTGCACATGTGCAGTAGCTCAGATGTAGATCATGTCAGCTAGCGAGCTCCATAGACAGTAAAAGAAAGGCTGTTTCTACAACTTCGGTCAGTTACAAGGCAGGATTAGCTGGGAGACTTCTAAATGAGGGCGCACATGTAAGTAGTTATTTTGTAGATTATGGTGAACTTGTGTGTGTTGTAGCAGTGCTTTGCTATTGAGAACGAGGTAGCATGCTAGCGTTAGCATGCTAATGCTAATGCTACGAGCTAATGGTTGCGGTTAGCCTGCTCGTTTCGGCTTGTGACGTCACAAGCCGTGCCGATTTTGAACAGCTCACCCAGAGACTGAAGGCAGGACACATTCAGAAACTGTATCTCACTCTAAACAGCATGGATGGATTTTTTTCAAAGTTTGTATGTGTGTGGAAGCACCAGAGACACAAAAGAACACCCCAAATCCCAGAAAAAGTGATTTTTTCATAATATGGGCACTTTAATGTGTAAAGTAACTAGTAACTAAAGCTGTCAGATGAATGTAGTGGAGTAAAAAGTACAATATTTCTCTCTGAAATGTAGCGGAGTAGAAGTAGAAAGTGGCATGAAAAGAAAAGACTCAAGTAAAGTACAAGTACCTCAACATTTGGACTTAAGTACAGTACTGGAGTTAATGCACACCACTGATTATGTCTCATGTAACATTGGTCTTCAGATCATTTAAGTGTATTCTTTTTCTGTAGATAATCTACGTGGCCCGCAATGCCAAAGACAACATGGTATCTTATTTTCATTTTGATCGCATGACCAGGACTCAGCCAGAGCCTGGAGAATGGAGCAGCTACATCCACAGATTCATGGAGGGAAAGAGTATGTATGAAAAACTCTAATAATACAAGATTTTTTATTGGTGCAAAGCTGAACTGAACACTAAGTGCTTGCTTGTGTTGTTCTGTTTTTTTTGTATTGACAAAATGCATCATACAAAGAATCAGGTAAACAGCAACAGCACATAAACATCCAGACTAATTCTTCCAAATATATATAAAAATGAAATGATACAGAAAAAATATAAAATAACATACAGTACATTACATACAATATAAAAATATAATATATAAATATGAAGAAAAAGTAAAAGTAAACATAAAATCACATTTAGTCAGAGGTTTCAGGGAAAAAGCTCTACAGTTTAATACTTTTGTTGTTCAACAATCTAAGTGACTCAAGTAGAGATTTTGGTTCTATGAGAATAGGTAAACAATTAGGAGTTAATTTCTGCTTGTGAATATCACATTTGGCATATAGAATAATGAAATTAATGAAAAATTCAAGAGCAACATTTTCCGAATTATCAATAAAAACAGATAATGTCTTTAAGGTTAAAAGGGCAGACAAAAGCCCTGTTCGCACGGGACTGGTATCATCTGGGGACGTTGTGTGATTTAGAAATGACCCCCACCCCACACACACACACACACACATCTGAGTTTTGTGTGGCGCATTGGCATGGGATAAGCAAAGCCTGCAAGTAATTTACTGAAATTTTTACACCGAGTTGGGTACCCAGAGGCGCGCATAGGATGGCCAGGGGGGCGAGCCCGCAGAGGATGGCCAGGGGGGCGAGCCCACCGCACTACACTTGGGTTGGGGTTCCGTATCTTTTTGGGTCATGCCTGGTAGAGGTTGCACACCCTATCATACCCGCCACGGCGGCACTCACACTGTTAGGTTTGAATGATAAACAGAACCCAAATGCAGACAGACGCAGAGCCAGGAGTGTGAACAAGTTTTATTCAAAGTACTCAAGTGTCAAGTCCAGGTTTCTCTGGGGGGGAAGCAAGTCCAGGTTACACACAGCATCACCGTCAGCCCTCGGATGAAGCTGAGGGGAGGGTGTCGACTCCGGTTGGGCAGTGATCCAGATTACGTTGGCCATGAAAGGTGGCGTCCGCAGCCCCCCGCAATCCAATATCCGTTTTTTGCGAGAGGGATAAAAGCTGTATCATGCTTCTTGTGTTCCACATACGTGGCCTGGGCGACTGTACGCGGAGGGTCTGTTCGCCGAGCCGCGCACCTTCAAGATTTTGTAACAGTGCGGACGCGGTCGCTCTGACCGCAATCATTATGAAAGACCAGACGGTTCCCAGTGGTTCCCAACAACCAGACAGTTCCCGGCGACCAGACGGTTCCCGGCGGTTCCCAACGACCAGATGGTTCCCGACGACCAGACGGTTCCCAACGACCAGACGGTTCCCGGCGACCAGACGGTTCCCGACGGTTCCTGCCGGTTCCCAACGACCAGATGGTTCCCGACAACCAGACAGTTCCCAACGACTAGACGGTTCCCGGCGACAAGACGGTTCACGACGGTTCCTGGCGGTTCCCAACGACCAGACGGTTCCCGGCGACCAGACGGTTCCCGACGACCAGACGGTTCCCAACGACCAGACGGTTCCCAACGACCATGCGAGCCATCTGCACTGCCCCGACCGCGCTGAAGCATACAACAGTTTTAAAAAGATGCATAGGAAACAAAAACCTTGAAAAATGATGGACCCCGCCAAATCACAGACATGTCAATTTGAGACTAATATTATCACAGGACCTCGGTGTTCAACAAAATATGACAGGTCATTTGGGGGGGAATTTTTACTTTACAAATTACAGACATGGCCGATTGGCACGGGATTAAGATCACAGACAACCTCCGTAATTATTACAAATGACTAGAGATCACCAGGTCATACTAGTCCCGTGCGAATAGGGCTAAAGTGAGTGGGTTCAAAAAAAGTAAGACTCCAAATCTGTCTAAAATCTTTTGGATATTTCACATTAAAAAAAAAAGGTGGGATATTGAAGAGTCAATGTCGGCAAATCTAGCAACAAGATGATTAGCAGGGTATATGTTATGTAACGTTGTTCTGTTGCTTCAGTGGTGTTTGGATCCTGGTATGACCATGTGAACGGCTGGTGGAAGAAGAAACAGACTCACTCCAAACTCCATTACATGTTCTACGAAGATCTGAGTGAGGTAATTTAGTTACCGTGGGTCTCTTTCTACTCAGGGTACTTTTCTCCTTCAGCTTGGTAAAAATGCATTAATTGAGACCGCTGTGTTTCCAGGATACAGGACGGGAAATAGACAACCTCTGCTCTTTTCTCGGTTTGTCCCGTTCGGACGAGGAGAAGAAACGAGTTGCAAGTGGGGTGCAGTTTGATAATATGAAAAAGGACGACACGACCAACTATTCTACGCACTGTGCTATGGATTTCAAAATTTCTCCATTCATGAGAAAAGGTAACTTAACCCTTCTAACCCCAAAACCTGCCGGCGTGTTTGAAAAAGCATGTTTTGTTTAAAAGATCGCCAAAGAAAAAACACTTACCCTCGAAGGAAGCTGAAAAAAATTGTCCGTTGGTTTCTCAAAATTCCGACCGCCCATGAATGAGTCTCGGTAGAACCCACCAACATCATGTAAAAAGCTCTGAAGTTAAGCCAAAAAAACACTAAGTGGATAAAAAACTTGCATAGAACATGTCCATCTTCATAAATTGGCCATTAGGATGATCAAGAAGCTGTATAATGCACACAATTCTACGCTTTTTTAGCTTCAAGGGGCATTCATTCGCTTTACAGTGTGACACATAGCCATGTGATTACAAAAGTTCTCCATTTATGAGAAAAGGCAACTTAATGAATAATTTGTTAAATGTCTGTAACAAGAAAAACAAACTCGGATCTCTTTTTGCTAAAATAGCTGAGGGATTGTGTCTGTGGTTCTGCAGGGAAGGTTGGTGACTGGAAGAACCATTTCACTGTGGCCCAGAGTCAACAGTGTGATGAAGACTACGAGAAAAAGATGAAGAATTCCACTCTTCAGTTCCGCACTGAAATTTGAACAGGGATGAAAAGGCTGTGTATATTTGAAGATGGATCAATGACCGACTGGTGTGATGACATCTCCCACTCTTTGGGTGGCTCTTGGTGAATGAATATATGAATCAGTGAATTAATTATTACTTAATTGTTTGTTTTCGTGTCTGGCCGCTTACACGGCTCATTCATTATAGGATTATAATGTTTTACATAAACACTTTCCTAGTGCTGACATAAAACTAAATACAGTATGTACATAAAGGGTACAAGTATAACATTTACAATTCAACAAAAGAACAGATAAATACAAGTAGGGTACTAACATAAAGTTAACATTTCAACATAAAACCCTTTCAGACCAGAATAAATTCTAGTGAAATAGGGCTGCACAATATATGTATTTATTTGTAGACTCCCTGGACACTCATGACAAAAAGTTATCAACCCCTGACGTGCTGGATGACTTTGAACAAACTTTGAAAAGACTAGTGTCTGACACCATCTCACATCTAAAGACAATCATCTCACATGTAACGTTAAAGTCATACTAATAACATGTAAAGACTGGGGATCTGGCAGGGTCACACATTGCAAGACTACAACTAGTGATGGTCAAATGAAGGTTCGCGAACCACTGTCTTTATTTTCTGAGCTCACTAGATGGCGCTCTCTGTTCAACAAAGGGTTGAAAACACACTGAATTGCCATTCCTTTAACCTTTTTCTTTGAACAGAGAGCGCCATCTAGTGAGCTCAGAAAATAAAGACAGTGGTTCGCTAAGCTCCATTTAGACCATCACTAACTACAACTAGATTTGTTTTAAAAAATTCTACCAAGCTAGCTAGCTTACCGCTAGCATTAGCTGGTAACTTAAGGGAAAGTTAGCAGATTTTCTGCAACTTTCCCTCTTTAGCGTTTAGCTTAGCGCAATGCCATAGCAACCATTAACAACACTGGCTCCAGCCATTTGCTGCTTCCTGTTTGGTGCTGGAGGAAGCGCACCCATTGGTTGTTGACAATGTTCACATAACTTAACTTCACTACCAAGACTTAAAACTTAGGATAATATCAAACCTGTTTGATTTTGTCGCAACATCAAGACAGGAAAAAGACTGACTGGGACTGAGTTTTATGACCACCCGTCGTCTCCACCAAACAATGGAGACGACGAGAGCACACCAACTCTAGCAAGACTCTCAAGATTTCATTCAGATACTGGAAATTAATCTGCGAAGGTGGAATTGCTTGAAAAGTCACTTGGTGTAAGGTCTGCATTACTTGAAAGAAAATAGCTGCATAGTTTTTTTCTATTTCAGTCTGTGTGCTTTTCTTCGCCCTTAAGTCTTTTTACTTGACTCAAAGACATTGCACAATAATTCCTATGTGCCTGGACTGTTTGGTATATGCACAAATGGCAAATAAAAATCTTGAACCTTGGGAAAACTGTTGTATTTTTCCCTGTGATCTGTAGAGAAGGAAGGCTGAGTGGCAGAAAGATGAGCCACACCTGAGTCCACTCCTCTTCTTACTCTACTTACTACTACTTACTTCGGAGGACTGGAGATGCAGTTCTTTCTCTCTCTCTCTCTCTCTCTCTCTCTCTCTCTCTCTCTCTCTCTCTCTCTGTCCACACAGCCAGCAGGGTTTGTGATTGGTTTGGTTAGTACATAGCCACTGGAAGTTCCTTCCCGAGGTTATTTTGCAGAGGCACCGTGGCTCTGTCCGGCGCTTAGCTCCGCCCACGACAATTGTGATTGGTTTAAAGAAATGCCAATAAACCAGAGCATTTTTCTCCCATCCCAGAATGCTGTGAGGAATAGCCAGACCCTCCTCCGCAGCATTGTGGAGGAAGGTATATTTTATTTTTTGCAAGTAAAAGCATTAATGTTATGTTTATTTATTATTTATTACCAGTGCACTGACTCTTGTTAATTGCAAATGGCCAAAATAAACTAAACTTAAAAAAACATTTGAATCTAACAAATCAATAATTAGAACTAGAATCCCACCAACTATGTTTACATGTCTATTAGGTTTGTGTGATCTCTGGTATTTGCATTTGATACACAATAATAAAACGTATTATACTGAGCTACTTTCCTTTTTACTTGTTACTTTAGTTACTGGTTTGACCAGTCAGACTCAAAACTGATAAAAATGAGACATGGCAGCAGTATGAACACGCCTACATTCTTTCAGGAAGTTGTGCAGCATGTCACAGTGAGTACTGCATTACACAACAAACTGACTTCTTTATGGTTGATCATTTAGACACAACCATGGTTTTGGGAAATACATTCTCAGCTACTTTAAACTAAGTTTTAAAATGTGCTGCTGCACTTGTTATTTGATACATTCATGATTGACTTAGCAAATATTTTACTAAGCCCTTTTAACTGTTAGTAGGGATTACTGTAATGATTGCATTTTAGATGTTGAGTCTTTTTATTCTGGTGTAACAGGAACATTCTAGACTGCCGATGGAGAATGTAAAGTAACAAGAAACACAGGTGTCACCAAAAAACACAAAAAATGTTCCCATTCTTGAACTTATTATATACTTACTATATAAATGAAATTGACCTCACTTCACTTGGATGTTCATTTTAACTTTTAGCCTTGTACAGCATTTCTACACGTCCATACATTTAGCATAGGGATCTAGACTGTGTGTGTGTGTGTGTGTGTGTGTGTGTGTGTGTGTGTGTGTGTGTGTGTGTGTGTGTGTGTGTGTGTGTGTGTGTGTGCGTGCGTGCACGTGCTGCTTTAGAGGCCAGTATTGAGCGCCACCTCAGCTCCTCCATGGCCTTGATGAAATATAAAGCAGGAGTGTTTTCCCCGAATCAGCATGCTGGTAATTGCATGCGACAGAAATGGATTTCCTGTCACTCCTGGGCTTTATGAAGAGGGCTGAGCCACTTTTTCCTCATAACATGTGTTTTGATTTTCAGCATCGCAAAAGGTGATAAATTAGCAGACACGTTTATTGCACGTCGACTCAGACATGACAGGTTCTATCACTGCTCCAAAATAAGGGGGAACTCTGCCTGCCAATGCTGGCTTACCCTGGGGAAAAAAATGTGAATCGACCAGAAGAATTTTGCTGCCATAATTTATTCACATTTAAGTAATCAAAGTGGAATAAATTGGTGATTTGATGAGTACTGGACTTGGCATTAGAATCTGATGAGAGAAGCATTTAAACATTAAAAAAAAATGGAAAGGGGAAAAAAAAGTGTCCTGCCCTGCATTAGTATGGTTCCGCCAGAACAATTTTTCATTTTCTATGTCATGAAACAGCAGTTCATGTTCAAGCTTTATTTTGGATGTTTGAAAAGACAAAAGGAAGGGGAAGTGAAGCGGAAACTTTGAGGGAGGAGAACGTGGGAGTGGTCTTTGCTTGCATGTACAGTGTTCTACCAGCTTACTTATGTCATGGCATTCACACACTCCTCTGCCTTGCACGGCTTGTCCTTTGGAGGGTCAGTTGGTGAACCGTGACTTATTGGTCCTTCCAGAGCAGCTGGGCTGACTTGGATTAGATCGCTTTTCAGGGAGGAAGCCATCAGGCTCTCAAGATCTGCAGCTGCTAGTTTTCAGCAACTGATATCATTTTAAAACATGTCTGCAATAATGATGATCGCAGATTACTTAAATGTACCACACAGTAATGTCCCCGCAGTATACCCTGTCATTATTTCCAAACATCACCTTCAACAACTTTCATTAAGCCATGATCCCCAGAGCAAATAAAATATAAGACAACAAGATGAAATCAAGATTTTAGTGAGAATAGAATTGAATGGTTTTTCATAATGTGTAATGTGAAAGGTGTAGTGGTGAAGCCACTGGCAAATCTCCATCATTGATGATCACCTTTCTCAAAACTTGAATTACTTTTGGACTAATTCAAGCCTGTATAGAGCAGATGGTGTGCACCATAGTCTCGCATTGCCAGACCTTCCTCCACAGCGCTGTGGAGGAAGGTCTGGCTAGTCCACACAGCATTCCTGGATGGGAGAAAAAACGTGCTCTTGTTTATTTGCATTTCTTTAAACCAATCACAATCGTCTTGGGCGCCGCTAAGCGCCGAACGGAGCAACGGTGCCGCAGCAAAATAGCCTCGGGAAGGAACTTGTGGTAGCTGGTAGCTAAAGACATGTTTTTTAAAGTTAAAAAAAAGAACTCAGAACTCAATACATTTTTCACATGTGGCCGTAGTCCTCTTCCGTATCCACCAGCTCCTGAGAAGAATATCTTGCTCTTTTGCTGCTAAATGCTCCACCATGCTCACCAGCTAGTTGCTAACTGTCTGCTTGCTGTTTGGTGCTGGAACTGTAGTGTAAACTTCCATTAAATGGGTTATTGTTGTTACAAATCATTCTAATCCACCACAGACAGGCTTCTCCGGCTTTGTTTGCATTGAATGGGAAAGATTGGAGGTGTCATGTAATTTTTCTTTTAATCAAAGATAAAAGGCAACATTTGACCAATTAATTTTTCCGAGTACTAGGTGATGAAGCTGAGCCAAAATTAAAATGGTTTACTATTGTCCTCCACATGATGTTTTCTAATTTAGCACCACAATGTTAGATTTTGTGTCATGAAACATGAACCTAAAGAAATTGAATAATCCAGTTCCATTTTTAAAATATCTTAATTTTGTCTTTTGGAAAACTAAAAGTGCAATTTAAAAGGTCCCATGGCATGAAAATTTCACTTTATGAGTTTTTTTAACATTAATATGAGTTCCCCCAGCCTGCCTAGGGTCCCCCAGTGGCTAGAAATGGCGACAGGTGTAAACCGAGCCCTGGGTATCCTGCTCCGCCTTTGAGAAAATGAAAGCTCAGATGGGCCGATCTGGAATCTCCTCCTTATGACCTCATAAGGTTACCTCCCCTTTCTCTGCTTTGCCCACCCAGAGAATTTGGCCCACCCATGAGAAAGAGAGAGACATCATGGCCGTTTCTCAATCTGTGTTCTTCTATTGACTTGTGTTCTTGTGTCCCTGTGAAACGTCATCTCGTGTTGCCCAAGTACTGTCCCAATACACAAGTTCGCATTTCACCAAGAACAGTTAAGATTCCCGGAAATGTTCTTGACACGCCCATTTTACCGAGGATGCATTGGTTGGTAACTTGTATGAACTTCGCTGCAACCGTATCCCAACATTCATTTCGGCATTCAATGATGGTCGGGTTTCCGGTACATAGACAGCCCAAAAACGGGACAATTTTAACAATTTTCGCCATGTTATTCATCACCAAATTAACTTCCGACCACATTTTAGGTGAGAAATATACGGTTTAGATTTCGAATATAGGCAGTCTTGCGAAAATCTATGCCGAATTGACAATTTGCTCCAAGGTTTTCGGAGTTTTCGGAGCTCCGTGAAGTGAGGCGGCCGCCAGCTTGCGCCTGACGGGGCCGCTAGCTCGTCGCTCGGATAGTCGCGCTCAGAGACCCCGCTGGAAGCCGGAGGTCTTTTAGACCGGTCCCGTAAATAAGAGGCTTTTATTTCGCCGTTGACGGATCGTTTGTTTAAATATCACAACACATGTCCATCATAAGATTAATGGGAACCTGTGGTTAACTGTCTTTTCAGAGTTAAACTCCACAAGCACACACACACGCACGCACGCACACGCACGCACGCACGCACGCACACACACACACACACACACACACACACACGGGGGAGAGAGATATACGCGTTTATTTTCGGGAGACTTGTTTAAATTATGCCATAGGCTATACATTTACGTATATATAGATTTAGTATTTTTTTGGTGTATTTGTTTTCTGATTTATTAGAAGATTGAGTTTCAGTCGGTATAATAAATTAACAGTTGTACATAAAGTGGTAACATGCTGACATGTTATGTAGACTAAAGGGGAGACACCAACCTTTATAATTTGAATAGCTAATTTCCATCTCCCTGGGCATATACAGTGCACTACAATAATATAGAAATGATCACGATCATGAACATGAACACATAGGACACACCAGTGCATATGCCTACTTATTTTTTAATTTAAACTGACTTAAACTTATACACTAATAATAGTAGGCATCACGTTCCACTCTTTTGAATAAGTAAGGAGTGTTTGAGCTAAACCATAAACAATAAAATTAAAGCTCAATAAGATTTATTGTTCAATATTATTGCAATAGTTGTAACATTGTGAGGTTTTCTTGTCCGGAGATTGTTTTAATATAAAGTGGTTATATTGTTGTGGTTTTTATTTCTAGCTGTTATTTTGGAGCCCTGCTGGTAGCCTCTGTGCTGGGGGGGTGGAGCAATAACAGGAAGTACGCATCGTCTCAAACTCTTAACAGTGTTTTCTGTGCTTGTGAACTTGCAAGTTCATTCTTCCAGGTACAACTAGCAAGAACGTTCTCCCCAAGAACACAAGTCTGTTCTTTGCATTCTTGGTATTGGGAAACAGCTTGCAAACAAGCGAAGCATGGCAGTTGGTCAAGGCCACACCCCCACCCTCCACCTTGCCCCCCCTCTCTCCTCCTCAATAGCATTTAAAGCTACAGACACATAAATGGCACATCCTAAGGAAAGCTCATTGTGGGACTGGCTCTGGCTGGAATTCTGCACCAAGGCTGAATTTCAGGAAAGAGACTTCAGATACAGTATTAGAGGACCACTAAGGTCTATATAAAAGAGACTTCAGATACAGTATTAGGGGACCACTAAGGCCTATATAAAAGAGACTTCAGATACAGTATTAGGGGACCACTAAGGCCTATATAAAAGAGACTTCAGATACAGTATTAGGGGACCACTAAGGTCTATATAAAAGAGACTTCAGATACAGTATTAGAGGACCACTAAGGTCTATATTAAAAGAGACTTCAGATACAGTATTAGGGGACCACTAAGGTCTATATAAAAGAGACTTCAGATACAGTATTAGGGGACCACTAAGGCCTATATAAAAGAGACTTCAGATACAGTATTAGGGGACCACTAAGGTCTATATAAAAGCATCCAAAAAGCAGCATGTCATAGGACTTTTAAGCTACTCAAAAATGTCAGACTGGCAGGCAGATTTGACATGATTTTATAGTACCTTCAAACAGAATTGATTCTTCATGTCTGTGACAAACCAGTGCAAGTTTTACAGTTTTTGGGTCCCTCTGTATGATCATTTTAGTCTTTTAGCCAGACATCAGCACAATGGAATCAGCCGATAAACTAAGCTCCGTGTATCATCCACTAAACATTTCCTATATGTGCTGTGCCAGTATGTGTGTGAGGGTATGTTATCTTGCATTGACTTGATGTATACAATTCAAAACGCCTTTCTGACATTCAGCACTGCCTTACGCTATCAAAACTATTTGTGATGCTGCTGAGCACAAAGACCATTTGACCCAGGTGTGACCCTAAATTGATGCAGGAGTGGACATGCCTGAATGAATGCTTTGGTTCTGTAATAAGGGCTTTTAAGATGGTTGCAACATTACATCAACATAAAAGGAAAGGTTTTAAGCGCGGTAGCTTTCTGCCGCCATCCTCATTAAGAGGGGAACATTAAACACTCCACTGGGAGATAATCCCAGCCAGTTTTTCAGTGCTCAGGCTTTCGGCAAATAATCAAGGAATACAGGTAGATGCAGAATAAATTAATCCTGCAGATTAGTGGGAGTGCATAAAAATGAAGGCAGAGGATGGAAACAGAACGAGGAAAAGAAAGACCACTTCAGAACTCGCTGGAACAGAAAAAAAGCAGTGAGCTTTAAGAGCCAAGAGAGGAGAGGGTTTCCTGCTGTTGGAACAGTGCCTCCTGTCAGGTACAGCTGCCCAGATCAATACCACAGTAATCTATACCTCGATACACAACTCAATACTCTACTGATTTGGTATCAGTACCTATTAAGAAGTATTGATTTCATAATGTTTAATGCAGTCACAAAGATCTCATGAATGCACTTTCTGCATTTAAACAGCTTCATGTTTGTGCTAGTGAACAGATCCCAGTGACACAGGAATCCCATAAGCCCACAGCACACACTGTCTTTCCTCCTTCAGACTGATTTTGTAAACATTGTAGTGTAAAAGAGTAGTAACAGTACAGTACAGAAGTTGATAAGGGCCAATGTGAAAAATGTATTTGAGTTTAAAGTCGGAGTTTAAAGTCAAAATTCTGATTATTTTTTTATTTTATTCTGACTTTACTTTTTCCACCGAATTCTGAGTTTGATATTAATCTCACAATTCTGACTCGACTCAAAAACATTTTTCACATGTGGCCCTAATCCTTTTCCGTATTATAGCCTGCAGATGGATTACAAATTCAATGCATAAAGTGTGACATGGTTTTGGGATTCCATGAGTACAGGCAGCCATTTTTTTTTCCTTATCTTAAACATAAATTCATCATTGGTACATACAAAAAATAAAGTTTATCATCAAAGCAACCAAGTCATCCCCAAATGAGAATGAATAACTAAACCACCACCAACCAAGTAAAATCCATACCAAAGTGAATGAGGGCTTTCTGGATTTCCGGCATGAATATTTTAAAGATAAATTAATGAATTAAAAAGTCCACATGGGATTTGTGTTTGATGTACTGGGTTCAACCAATCATTGTACTTCCATCTACCAATGGTATAAGGCCGGCCAAGGAGTTCTAGCCAATCAGAGGCAAAGTAGGGTGGGAAACATGAGTGCGGTGTGGTAACCATGGTATCCCAGCAACAAGCATATAAAAAGGAGGCAAAGTTTATCAAATCTGGCGAAGATACAGCTTTAGTTGAGAAAGGAGTTAAAAACAAATGGTGCTAGGCATGGATAGAGGAAAAAGGATAGAGAAGGGAAGCCGTTCAGCATATGGTAGTCTCACATTGCCAGACCTTCCTCCACAGAGCTGCGGAGGAAGGTCTGGCTAGTCCACACAACATTCAGGGATGGGAGAAAATCGTGCTCTGGTTTATTGGCATTTCTTTAAGCCAATCACAATTGTCTTGGGCGGCGCCAGAAAGAGCAATGGTGCCTCTGCCACTTACACCAATATTGTTGTTTTGTAAGTTAGGTTTTGGCCATTTTATCATTGTCTGTGTGTATACTGTGTATATGTAATTTTATCACTAATGGTTTTATGTGGTGACTATGGTAATATGCATGATCAGCTGACCATGTCTGTGCCCTACGTACATGCTTGAGCCACTGTTGAATGCCATTTGCCTGAGGAAGACCCAGCAGGGTCGAAACGTTGCAGCACAATAAAGGTATGGGAGAATTAGCAGAGTGCAGGCACCTCATTCTTTTAAGTTGTATCCAGCCCCTTTTTTGCCCAGTGCCTCACCGTTGGGGATGTGCACACTACTACTACTGCTCTGTTTCTTTACATTGACCTATGATCACAGAGTGAACCTTGTTAATGCTTACTCTGATTAGAAAATTTAGAACATTTAAGGTTAGCACGTACAGTAAAAGTGTTTCCATGACTTTTCCGATAGTCAGCAGTCTTTTCCTAATCAGGTTAGGATTGAATGATTAGTTTACAAATGTGCACACTGATCTCCAGCCCAAAAACTAATAATCCACTCTGCCAGGATCTTTAAGCCAGACAGATGCAATTGGATGAGACTCCTACAGCTTTGGCTGCATAATGTCTGAAGAGACCTGTCAATGTTGTTGTAAGTCCTTCTGGTCAGTACAAGTCAGATTGGTGTGGTTACATTATAAATCCACAAGTATGTGGACACCCAAATTAGCGGGTTCAGCTGCCTTAGTCTCATTGCCAACAGGTGAATACAAAAACATCCATCCATCCATCCATTGTCATCCACTTGATCCAGGTTCGGGTTGCTGTGGCAACAGGTCAAGTATGATAGCCCAGACATTCCTCTCCCCAGCTACAGTTTCCAGCTCCTCCTGGGTGATCCCAATGCATTACCAGACCAGATGAGATATATAATGCTTCCAGTGTGTTCTGGGTCTACCCTGGGGTCTCTTCCCAGCTGGACGTGCCTGGTCCCAATGGGAGGCATCCAGGAGGCATCCTTATCAGATGCCCGAACCACTTCAGCTGCCTCCTTTCGATGCCAAGGAGCAACGGCTCTACTCTGAGCTCCCTTTGAATAAAAAAAAAAAAATGTTCATGAAATTAGTTAGCAAATCCTGCTATATTGATTGTGTATTTTTGTTAACCATCTTCCTTATTTTAAGCTACAACTTGATCGTTTAGCTATGTGATGAGATAATTGTTGTGAATAGCAGCAGCCTGTGGTGTATGACATAGGTGGACTAAGACCATAGACTGTAAGTGCCTTAAACCTGCATTCTATCTAATTTCCAGCAGGGGGCTACTCCACTGGTGGCAAAAAGAAGTCTGTTTCTATAGAAGTCTATGAGAAAGTGACCCTACTTCTGCCTTAAATTATTACCTCAGTAAACATTTTCATAATGAGTTTATGGTCCCAAGTGCTAGTTTCAAGTCTTCTTCAATACAATACGATGTTAATTTTGTAAATTATGGTCCCATTTATCTTTATATTGATGGTAAAGCAGGGGATGCTTTAGGGCGTGGCTACACGCTGACTAGTCATCAGGACAGACGCTTAGCAATGCTAACCATGGCACTGTGTTCATTAAAATAGACCGGAACTTGTTTTTGGGTGTTGTCTGTTACTGTGTGTTTTCACTTCAACAAAGTTATTTGGAACATTTGGTCGCCTAGAAATGTCTTGTTCAACATTCTGCCAACCAAGCTGGCTAGCTACCGCTAGCGTTAACTGGTAACTTAAGGGAAGGTTTGCCAGACATGCAGATGAATGGCGGCCGTACCTGAAGGTCCGCGTTTACCCGGCGCTAAATCTTTACCGTCGCTTTGGCAAATTTCCCGCTTTAGCGTTAAGCTTAGCGCAGCGCCATTGCGACCATAAACAACACTGGCTTGGTCTTCGTCATCCTTCGCAGCTCCACCCTCTCGTCAAACATCTTCACATCCAGTTGCAAAAAACCAAGATGGCAACTCAAGGCTACAAAACAGCAGTCTGCAAAGCAATGGGTGACATCACTGCTGCTACGTCCATTATTTTTACAGTCTATGGTTGTGAGCTGATAGAAGCTGCAGCAGCCACACAGGCCAGGTGTATACGAGCCTGAGGAGGCAGTTCTGATGCATTGTCCTCTACAAGCTTAGTGGATGTGTGAGAGCTTCCCATATGAGCATGATATTAGCTGAACAGTTGGCATGTGCCTTAGTAGCTCTCTGTTATTGACTTTATTGTTGTCAGGTTTGGGGAACAGAACTCCGGCGCAGACTGGAGAAGGTAGTAAAGAATCTTATTTTATTGAAACTGTGAGTGTGGGCTGGCAGTGGGGGTGCTGGGTCCGAAGATGGCTGGGCTGGCAGAAGGGGTGCTGGGCTGTGTTCCTCAGTGCGGCTGCAGACTTGATGTTCCAGTGCGTGGCGTGGCTATTGGCAGGAGAGTATTGCGAAAGTGGGTTATTGCTGAGAACAGAGATCTTCCAGTTAGTAACGTCAAGGAACGGAGCAGACAGGTAAGTACAAAAACAGGAAACTAGACTTGATACAAATCTCAAAGGCTGGTGAATACGCATACTCAGTGGTAAGCAACAATCCGGCAGGGAGAGGAAAGTCAGACAGTGATAGATAGTTCTAGCTGCAGATAGTTGCAGGTACTCTGATTGGGATTGGTGCCAGGTGTGGGGAGAATCAAAAGGGGGCCGGGGAGCATGTCCACACTCTGGGGAACATGCAGGCAGAAACAGAAACACAGACAGACACAACCAAAACACACAAAACACACAGCAGGCATAACAAAATGAAGAAATAAACCAACTCACACACACACCAGTCACTGTGCGGAAGTCAGCAGACGGGGGCATGACAATTGTACAGTTTTGTCTTATTCACAATCCAGACCCTAACATATCTCACTTCCCTGCCGCCCACCTTTCTAAGTTACCTTTCCAGTCTTAACTGTTTCCACTGCTTATTAACCCCCAGTTTATATAAATTAGTAGCCAGCCCACATTCAGCTGCCATTGCTGCCTGGTAACTGCACCCGTGCATTGGCATCCTACCTACTTTTCCACTCTATTTGCCTGTTTGCACTGCTCCTGTGTAGTTGTCTGTAAGCCTGTATTTGGCCACAGTTAACATCCTGCCAAGTCTCTGCTAAGTCTGTGTCTGAATTTGGGTCCATAGCCTGCTTACCTGAACTGTGACAGAACCAGGAGCATTCATGTTCCACACAGACTAGAACCAGGAGGAAATTGATAGCCTAGCACTGGCAAACGTGAATTATGTCTCCCAGCAATGGTTCCTTGCTTATTTAACACAAGAAAATGAGGCACTGGTTTTAAAAACATATTAATATCTTGGAGCTATTTCTTCACTAACAGAGGGTCAGAGTTAGAAACGTGTAAATCTTGGATGTGCTGGACGGGTTTGCTGCACTACCTTAGAATTTGTGTTTAAAGCATGGATGTATAATAATAATTGGAAACAGCGTTGGAGGTGGGCCCCCATTCATTGCTATGAGAGTTGCTCAGTTGCACATGAAGCCAAAATAGCTCAACTGCCACAAAGGCAAAGCTTGCGAAGGACGATGAAGCCGGAAACATTTACAAAGGGATTTTGAAGAAGTTGGACAGGAAGCAGGAGAAGTGCAAAACCTGTGGAATTTATTTATTTATTAAAAAACCAATTAAAACGAAGGCAACCAAATGAAACCCGGGAATTACAATGAAACATAAAAAATGGCAACCTCACAGCAAGCAGCCAACTCATTTTCTCTTTCTCACTTCTCCTAAAGGCACTAGGCTCGTTCGAGATGAGCCAGGTCTGCGCAGAATCGATCACCGGCGATCGCCGCCCAATGCATGCTGGTTAGATTTGTGTCCGACTTCTGAGACGCAGGCAGCGCAGTTGCTTTTCTCTGACTGCAAGACCCAGGCGGACCCAGGGCATGCTGGGAAACGCCGGCCTCTCAGCTGATCTAACAGCTGATTGGTTCAGAATCGACTTAACATGATGACGTTTTATATAAACTTTATTTATTTATTTTTTTTAATTTTGAATTGGAGGGATTTTAACTGCTATTTGTCTGATTTAAAGGCTTATTCTGTACAAACATGTTGTGTGGCTGGTAGTTACATTTAGAAGTCAGAGAGACTAAATCCGTCAGATTACGGATCATCTACAGTGTGTTGTTAATTAAAATCAGCAACAGATCGCATGTAGAGCATTCTGAGAGCTACTCTGTCATAATTAAAACAACTGTAAACTGTGTACAAGCTGATATATGGGTCTGATAACATTTTATTAAATCGGAATAGGACCACAGTGTTTCTGTGACTTGCCTGAAGGCTGCTGGAATCGGCTGGAAACTGTCCAACTTGACAGCGGATTTTTGTCACCGCCCCCTGCTCTCGTCCACTTTTTTCAAACTGATTGAAACTATGAAACTTTCCGCTCGTCTACTACTGTTTAGCCTGTGCTTCTGCCGTCCGTCATGGCGTCGTCACATGGTCGTGGTCACGTGTAAATAAATTGAAAAAGCAACATTTAACACTCTGGATCCAGCCATGGGCACCCATTACAATAGGCACCCTAGATATTGTAGAAATGTAATTTACTGCAGAACTATCTTACCTATTCTCTTACACCTTAAGAGTGGCCAGCCCCTCCCTGCTGAGATGATCTAATCAGACAAACCTGTGTGCGCTCTCCTTGATAAGTCGTGCGACTCATGTCCGCCACTTCTGTTTTTCATAGACATCCAAAACCTTGTGCGTTTTGAATACCAAAGTCTAAATTTGCTTTGAAAAGAGTTGGCTAGAGTGAAAGTTTAATGATATTTGCGATCGTATACATAGACTCCTGTGATGCATGGACAGAATGTCAATTCTGAATGTGGGATTGACTTGAGGCCTGTGGCAAACATAAACAACTCTTCCAGTGACACAGGAAGAAAGAGCTGTCATTAAATGTCTTTATATTCATATATTAAGAGCAATCTTATTATATTATGATCAGATAAACAGTATTTTACTTTTTATACCGTCACAGTCCATAATATAGTCTGGCCAGAAGCTCAGTGCCAAATTTTCAGTAGTCCTCCTGTTGCTGTGGCATAAAGAGTTGTTCAATCTGTAGCAAACAGCCTCTTGTCCATATGACACAGCACTGGGGCCAGTATAGTGGGACGTTGGCAATGGGCATCAAAAAAGTTTAGGCTGGCCATTCCAACTCTGAATCTATTAAATGATGCACATGCGTACATTGTTACAGGCAGTAAAACTAATCATACTTTTTTCATCTTCAGACGTAAAGTTTATTGACATGCTTTTATTTATTTAGAGAAGTAAAATATTTTTGACTGTATTATTGCATGTCTCATATAGTCTTCTCTCTTACAGTTTGGTCGACATAAAGCCCCCAAAAAAGTTCCTTAACCATCATTAAAAAAGCGCCAAAAAAATGAACCAAATTGATATGTGGGCTAGATCAAAGTTGGCCCACGGGCTTTGAATTTGACCCGTGCCCTAGGAAGCATCTCTGTTTTTCAGGTCTTTCTAGTATTATTCATATACTATAAAAACATCAAATGATATATAAGCCCTTTTCGCACAGGATTAGTATTACCATCTATCTATACTATCATGTATTTTAGAAATGATGCCCCCACGCCTGTGTTTTTGCAATGCATTCGCGCGGGACTAGCCAAGTCTGTATTTTAATCACATTTACTGACATTCCACCAATATATGTTGTCGGCGGCACTGGGGTGTATTAGGGGGCAATGGCTGTCCAAATAAGCAATTAATAACAGTAAAATTGACCAATCATATCTTCACTCTATATGGGTGGGCCTTGCTATTGCTATCTTAATGGCAGCATGTACTGTACAGGTTGATCAGGAGAGGCCCGAGGATTGACCTCTGGGGAACTCCACGTCATTTTTGTTTAGATATACAGTTACCGATAGATACAAAGTAGTCTCCGTTTTTCATGTAGGACCTTAACCAGTTTAAAACTGTGCCAGACATTGTGCTGGACAGTGCCTTGTCCAGTAATCATCATCCTCAGAAGCTTAGGGGTCAGAAGAGTGAAGAGCGGGGCAGCCTCTAGCTCACCCAGTAAGAACGTGCGCCCCATGTTGGCTGAGTCCTTTGCAGTGGCCCAGGTTCGAAAACAACCTGCGGCCCTTTGCTGCGTGTCATCCCCTCTCTTTCTCTCCCCCTTTCCTGTCTATCCACTGTTACTATCATAATAAAGGGAAAAGCCAAAATAATAAAAATAATCTTAAAAAAAGAAAAGTGAAGAGCAACAAGACCGATGAACTAACAGCGTTGGTAAACAACCAACGTGTTTACAGGGAGTGCAGCTTGCTCTGCTTCATAGACACATGGCTGAATGGGAAAATACCGATCTGCTGGAACTAGCGGGGTTCATGCTAGAACGAGCGGCCCAGTAACAGAGCGGTAAGAATATAGGAGGAGGTCTTGCTGTCTTGCTTGCCCGGTCATGTAACTGTGACGGAATGTATTTGCACAAAGAAGGGATGTTCACAGCATGTAGTTAAAGATTAACTGTGATAATTGTTCTTGCAAATCCTGTTACAATTCTTTCAAGAGTAGCTCAACTGTATGTTTTTCAAAGGTTTGTAGCCGGGAGGTGAATTTGATGTATCACCCCCCATCACATTTATTTCTAGTTACCTACAGGATATATTTTGTGTTCTTCTATGTAATTCAAATGTTCTAAGCATAAAAGACATATGTTTGTTTATTTGTTTGCTGGCAGAAGGTCTGTTTTTTTACTTTGTTATTTCAGCCACTAGGTGGCGGTGTCATATTGTTGCGTGGTGCCTCTTGGTCACTCTCTTTAATTCGGCCGATCGGGGAAGCAGCACAGTGGAGAATGCCTGAGTACATTGTGTGAAAGAAAATAGGTAAATATTGCAATAAATGACTAAAACATGTATGTTCAAAAGGTTAAAGTTGTATCTTTTTCCATCTTGTAACTGGATGATATGTTGTAGATGACATTGACTTTGGATGGATGTCGGTGGATTTGTGTGTAGCGGCCGACACCAGTGTTTCCATGTGTTAGCAAGGTATTGTTAGTGTGCATAAAGCCTCACCTATGCTACTGTACATGGTTATTGGTAAAATACAACATGTGTTTGTGTCTGGGTTTTTTTTGTACATTCTGTGGAATGTAAGTGTTTTCAAAGTCAAACTGTACATTTCAGAATGAGCCTGAATTTACTGTGAATGCATATTTACACAGTTTTATTTTGTTTTCTAGGTGAGTGTCCTAATCCCACTGCCATATGTTTTGGAGTCTTTTTTGGTTTTAATTCTCTGGTCTGGCCTTCTGTCAAATTGCAACCAATTATTAATATTTCCAAAATAAAAGAACCCCGAAGAAGTTATTGTGTCCTGTGCGAGTCTCAGTTCAGCAGGCTACAGGTTTATAATACATGTTGTCTAGAACGACCTTATTACCTGATTTGGTGGTTTTTGGCATACTTTTATGCTCAAGATTCCCAGGGATGAAAAAAATAGAGTAAAAAAACAGACAAGAAATAATTTATTCTGTGGCCACAGTGACCTTACTTCCTGTTATTGATCTGTAGATGTTGCAGATGATTTAAAGGTATTTACGCAGGGTCTGACTTTTATACTGCCCAGCCAAATCTTTTCAAATCACTGTCTAGGTGAGGGGGCGTTTTGTATTCTGACCATCAATCAGTGTCACAACTGTCGCTCAGCAATGGTCAAACATTGACTTTTTAAAATGTGTATAAATAAAGTGTATATCACCACCTTCCTTTTTTAAT
Organism: Sander lucioperca; assembly: GCF_008315115.2. NCBI lineage: Eukaryota > Metazoa > Chordata > Actinopteri > Perciformes > Percidae > Sander > Sander lucioperca. Next base: position 40,396,198 of record NC_050182.1, read on the forward strand.
AGTGGAGTTATCAACAATATCCCATTAAAGTGCTCATATTATGCTCATTTTTAGGTTCATAATTGTATTTAGAGGTTGTACCAGAATAGGTTTATGTGGTTTAATTTTCAGAAAACACCATATTTTTGTTGTACTGCACATTGCTGCAGCTCCTCTTTTCACCCTGTGTGTTGAGCTCTCTGTTTTAGCTACAGAGTGAGACATCTCACTTCTGTTCCATCTTTGTTGGGAGTCGCACATGCACAGTAAGCACTGCTAGCTTGTCAGTTGCAGAGCATGAGGGAGTGCCATGCTAGCAGCTAGGTGAGCATTATAACGTGTGTTACAAAGTGACGCACGTTCATCACGGAAGTAAAGGCTGGACTACAATAGAGCTGTTTGAAGCAGTTTGTGAACAGTGTTTTCTGTTGGAGATGGTAAAGGCCATTTTACAGTCGCCGCAGCTGAGCTCGTGCGCACCAATGTGATGTCAAAATGACGTACATCTCGCTGGCGAGCCAGGCGCGTGCACCACTCTATTTTTTTCAGCGGCGCGCGACAAAGCGGAAACGGGAAGCATGAACGAGCTCGAGAGCAACCGGATGCCAGGACTCAGAGTGACTGCAAGTCTCTCTTGTAAACTTACTGGGTTAAGATGAGTTCTTTTTTGGTGAATGAAAGGCTTGATCCAAAGAAGTAGGTCATCGAATCAAATCGAAGCATTGACGGCAATGCTACTGCCAGTTGTTTACCTTTTTCTTCTTCTTCTAGTCCGTAGAAATAGTAAAGTCGGTAGCCTTTCCTCATTAGCGCCACCTCTGTTCAGGAGAAGACTGCAACTAGTGTCGTGACCACCACGCGCGAGTATAAGCAGTTACGGCGCTCCCATGACGTCACACTGACGCTCGACAGCTCGGCTGCGGCTAGAATACCGCACGTTTTAGACCCTTTGGGGTGGACTTTGGGCTTTTTCACTTTGTAAACCTATCTAACGTGCACAAAAAAGATATATAACACAATAAAGGAAAGGGGGAAAGCCAAAAAGCATAATATGAGCACTTTAACTTTAGGTCGTAGAACAAAAGAAAAATAATTGCTTTAACTGTAGAGTCTGCTCCACAGAAGTGGCATTACACACATCCCTGTGAACTTGCTTAAAAACAAACCAGGAGTCAGCCACCAACGGGCTGCTAGTATAGCCTAATGTTTTGGCTCGCTGTATATTCATTGACATCTCCATCTCATTTCATATTACCATTTTGCATCATCAGTCTTATTAGCTATGATACGTTTCCAATAGAGCCAGTTTCTTCCAAGTTTACAGATCAAGGGCACACTAAATCACAAACACATTCTGATACAAAACAAAAGACCTTTAAGAACTACAATGGACATGGGTAAAATAGCAGAGAGACATTCAAGATCAGCCCTAGTCTACATCCACGATGTTCCACTTCCGGGATTGCTCCGGTGCCGCCGGAAACTCCGACAGATGTCTATCTTTCGGCCGGATGTCTGTTACCTTCCCTCTTTCTTTGTGTTGGCGTTCTAAACTCTGGTGGATTTATGAGGACTATGGTTAACTGCTCCTCAGATCTCTGCAGGGTAAATCCAGATAGCTAGCTAGACATTTTAGAGTTTTTTTGCATTTTGCAGCAGCTCTGTGCCGAGTTTAGCACCGCCCATGACGATTGTGATTGGTTTAAAGAAATGCCATTAAAACAGAGCACGTTTTCCTCCCATCCCCGAATGCTTTGTGGAGTAGCCAGACCCTCCACCTTCAGCGTGCTTTGGAGGAGGGTCTTGCAATGCGAGACTAGATCAGCCCTAACCTTAACCCAAAAGATACATGTAGAAAAAGTGCAAAAACATTGACAATACAAACTAAATACAAAACAGTGCATGGAGTGGAATATGTGTGACTGTTTTTTTGTATATCGTTTTACGTGCCAACAGGATTTTGTAACGTCAACCTGATGGGTTGAGGGGGTGGCTGGGTTTATGTGTGTTTGGCCTTCCTGAGGACTGACCGGGTGCAGGGTTCTGTTAGGGGGGGGGGTTTGGGAATAGCCATTTATCTTGCTGGTCTGATTTATTGTCTGGGCAAGTTTTTCTTTGTGTTTGATGCAGACGGCATTGTACCAGACTGAGATATTGAAAGTGAGTATGGATTCAATGAGTGATTGGTAAACCACTGCTAAAACATCCTTGCTGACACAAAAAGCTGTGAGCTTTCTCAGCCGGTGGAGGCACTGCTGGGCTTTCTTGTACACAGAGTCAATATGCTTTGAGAAGGACAGAGATGGACACATCCAAGGTATTTACATCTTGTAGATATGCCTTGAAATCCTAATGGCAATCATTTAAAAAAGTCATTTAGGGCCTTTTTAAGTTAATTGATACAAAAAAACATCTTCCAAATCAGTCAGTCAATCAGTGTCTGGCTCAACAATCAGTGGAAAGAGTTTCCCTCTGACAGACAGGGTGTTATTTTGAAGGTGCATAATTCCAGTATTTCGTTCTGTGCAAAGAAATAAAATCAGGAATAAAAAAACTTGGTACATAAAACATATTGTAGTAACAATGTACTTAAAACTCATAATGTGATGTTTTTCCTCACAGAAGTGTACATAATCTGTGTAGCAAAACATGTTCAGAATTAACCACACTATAAAATATGCATGCCTACATGCACGTACATGTCACTAAAAAGTCCCTGAGTAGCAAACAGACGAAAAGTGAGAATAAAATGCACATAGCAAAAACATACAGGGGCTACACACTGTATAGCAATACGCTACAGAAATGGATGTAATAAATAAATAAAAATTAAAAAGCTGTCCATGGTCAAAACTAATATATGTAAAGTACTGCTGATCTTGAAAAGGCTGACAAATTGGCTCACATGATGCCTTCATAAGTACATGCAAAAAAAGAAATGCCAGGATATTATTGTCTTTTGCCCACATCTTTTATTTTATGTGGATACAACTAACATCATCTCAACCACAGATGATCGTCCTCATGTAAAGGTAAATATGTATACGTAAATATATGTATATAAATATGTATACCTGTATTTATGGTCAGTTTGTGATATCATCATCTCCTACTTCATCAGCTGCATTTACACCTAAGCTCAGTTCTTCAGAAGTGGATAACCAAGACAAGCGTAACCCCGATTAAAATAGCTTAAAATAATGTTAATTTGAATAAATAACATAAAATATGTGCAGACAAATTTCAAAATATTAGGTATAAAGTTCATGATTCAACCAGGTTAAATAAGATTTAAATGAATATCCGAGTTTTAGGAGTAATGCATCCTATTAGTTTGTCATGTTAAAAAAAAAAAGTGTCCTGGTTCTTTAAGATACTGCCGTTGTATCAGCCAATCAGAATGGCTGTAGCTCTTCCTGTTGCAGGAAGAAAGCAGTGCATGAGATGAACGCTAGGAGAAAGACGTTACTGAGCCAGTGAGCGAAATAAGAGTAGCAAACAGTGTTTTAAGCTCTCCTATTTTATTTTCTGAAGTGTTTTACGTTACATTCTGTCTACACGGGTAGACTGTGGTTTATTTTGCTGTTATTTAGCAAGTTTGACCGAAAGTTAGAAGTGTGTGTTTGAATTAGTGATGGCCGAACGAAGCCTTGTGAAGCCTCTGAAGCTTCTTCCTGATTGTATCGCAAAATGATCCGAAGCATCAAAGCATCAAAAACAACACAGTGCCATCTGGTGGTCAGTCAGCAGAAATGACAGCGGCTATGAACTCGACACATTCGAACGAAGCTACAGCATGAACATAGGAGAGACAGAATGGACGCATGCATATGGCATGACATGACTGAACTTGAATTAAATGACATGAACAGGACATGACTGAACTAAAAATATAATGTTTGAATATAACATAATATAATAATATAAATGACTGTGATCAGGATTTGAATGTAAGTATATTTAATTAGGCTAAATATGGATTCAATAAACTGCAGCAACAATTCCACCTTCTACCGCTATGTAGAATTATGTACAGGTGTATGTAAGTAGGCTAATTTCCATTAAAAGGCTAATCAAATAAATTGCAAGCCACACCCGCGATGTTCTAATGAATTCTAACGGGCCGTTGGTAAGCACGCAACCCTTCCGGAGTTTCAGTGACGTTCGAAGCTTCGGACGTCATCAGTCACGTGGGGGAGTGATACAAGCTTCAGTGCCTCGGTGTCAAACGTCCCATCACTAGTTTGAATGCTTGAAGCCACGTTATACGCTGCAAGCAGACGGTAAAGATGGCGAGCCTCCCGTGAGAAGATCCTCGACCGACAATCACATTGCATCCGTGTGGTTCACCTGTATGCCGTAGAGGGACACCAACTCATTCATCCCGGTTGCGGTAGGACTGGTCTGCAACAATTCTTTGATGCGAGTGGAGTTTGGTGGACTTGGGATCTCGGTAAGAGCAGACTCACTGTAAACCGACAACGCTTATCCTTCTGCGTCACATCACGCGGGATTTGTATGGACTGCACAACGTGGTCGCTAGCAAGATTTTGCACTTGTTGAAAAGAGACTAATTAAGGTTTAACTGTATGTTGAATATAATTCACCGCTTTTCATTTTGTTGAACTGTGAATGTTATATTTGATTTTACATTACTTGTGTTATTTTCCATGTAGCCTACTGGCCAAACTGGCGAATGGGTTTTGATATTGCAAAAGCTTAGTTCAGTAGTTCACTGGTGTAGCAGGTTAATAGGGAAATAACAGAGATTCTAAAATAGCCCTAGCTAAGTTGAAAGGAGAACTTATGACTAACTAAAATTACTAGAACTTAAAGAGTTAACTCAAGATAATAGAAACTAAATAGCAAATTAAAGAGAAACTTTAATTGAAGTTAGGTTGAAATGTATTCTTGAAACCCAATAGGTTGAGTCAAACTGAAAATAAGAAAAATAGTATTTCATTTCTTTTCATTCCAAGAAAGGGGTAAAACTTGAATACGGTAGATCGCATTTAAATGCAAAGATGGTGTATGTTATGTAAATTGTATATGTAAACTGTGTTATTGGTACCATTTATTATTTCTACCTGCTTCTAAATTATTTCTATTTCTTTATATAAACAAGCCGGCATTTAAACTTACTTTTTGGTCTGGGTATTATTATTATTTAGCTACAAACTGCTCCTCCGAATCTAGAGCCTGGTCCTAACTTATCTACTACTCGTAGTAAGTGCTACACAAGTCTAAATTCAGCAGCTCCTTAAACTCAAATCTGCTATGGTGCTTCTTATTAACAGTTGGCTGATCATGACTAGTCTCGCATTGCCAGACCTTCCTCCACAGTGCTGCAGAGGAAGGTCTAGACAGCATTCCGGGATGGGAGAAAAACATGCTCTGGTTTATTGGCATTTCTTTAACACTAGAACGGCCATGACGGTCATTTTGACCATTTTGAAATTTATATGTGTAATAACTTTGCTGAATAAAAAAATACAATCTGCTGCTGCCTGACTTTTCCTAAAAGAGTCTGTATTTTAATTTAAAATTGTTTTTATATACATTACACAAAAGGCAAAGAAAATACAATCACTTTTACCTATTTTGGCCATACACGGTCATATTGACCGCTCGGATTTTCGCGGTATTGTTTTTAATTTTTCGCGCGGTTGAAGATGCATCTCGGTTGCTTAGTAACTACCATAGTCTGTGTCAGAGAAACGTAACTAGCGGTCTCGAGTAACAAGTGTGGGCATCACCGATGGGCCGAAGGCAAAGCCAGAGCCGGTAACGTAGGATACTACGGCGTGGATGGACTCTGTTCTGAATCAGAAGGCAAACACCAGGCGCTCGCTCTGTGAAAGACGCGGAACACGTAGATGGCCGGTAGCTGTCTACGTGTTCATATAACTTTATACATCCTCGAACTGGCTGGAATCGTTGCACACATCCTCTCCAAGGAGTGCACCAGCAGTAAAATTGTCCGGAGGAAGTTCATGCAGCAACTGGCAGAGGAGCTGAGAGTGGAGTTTATGGAGGAAAAAAGGGCAGCGGCTCACGGTCCGAACAGCAGCGCACCGCAGCAGACGCCAAAACGGAGGCAGTGCCAGGTTAGGTTATAGCTAAATGTTCAAATAACATACTTTTAATTGTTATTTGGCTGTTATGAGTTAAGTTGAATGAATTTCCACATCATATTTTTCGGGATATGAATTTATGAAATAATTACGGTTTACTATGATATGAATAATTGAAACACGTATTACTACTCAAATGTATAATTAAACTCGTAAAAATGTACATTTCGGTGTTATTACGTTTTTCTAAAGATATCCTAACACAATACATAATACAATATCGCAATTAGGTATTTATCATGAGAGATTATAGAGTTTGGAACCTGGCGGTCAAAATGACCGCTCACGGCAGTTCTAGTAGTTATGGAATTCCGGCACTTCTAGTGTTAAACTAGAGGTCGACCGATTCAGCACCGATAGTTGATTGGTGGAACTGTCGTTATCGGCAAAAATCCATACCGATAGTTTTTCCTGGTTGCGTCCGTTGCTGGAGCGGCTGAGAAGCGCGCGCTGTCATTCATTACACAGTACGCGAGAGCTGAGAAGGGTCTGCTGGCATCATGCATTACAATATCGGCCTCTAGAGGCGAAATAAAAACTATCACTGATGCCTCGTGTTGTTTATTTTCGACACGTGTTACTGCGCGTTGCACAGAGAGCACAAGCTGTGCGGAGAAGGCTGACATCAGATGCTCGTTTAAAGCATCGACAGCAAAAAGGTATGTATACAGTACATATTAATTTGTTGAATAGATGCTGCATTAGTAGAGAAAGAACAGCACAACAGTATATTTGTTTGCTTTCGAGGCTGAGATGACGCTAAACATTAGTAGTAGGCTAACTTACCTCAAGCGGTTAAAACACTGACAAAAATAAACGCAAGTCCGATCCAAAGGTCAGAATCAGAACCCTAAAGGATCGTCCACGATCCCAAACGCCACCTCTGATTCATATTTAGATAATTTAATAACAGTTAAACATAGAGACTTACTGATTGCTGCAGCTAAAAGCTAACGAGTTACCCATCACGGGGGTGTCTTTGGTGTCTTTCTAGCCTTTACAGGTGATTTTCTATCCAGCCTGGAACTTGTGCCTTTTTTCTGGGTCGTTGAGCATTAAATCCAAACTGTTACATCCAAGATTTATCCACTTGATGTCCATAATTCATCACGTTTTCGGTCATTTCTGCCGCTAACTCCGTGCTACCCATAGACAGTAGGTGCTACCGACAAGGGGATCTCCCATGATGCCTTTGTTTATGTTTTCAACCAATGGGAAGGCAGGTCGGTCACACATTACGCCTTATATGGGCATCCAAGTCAGAGATCGTTGTTACCGTTCTACTAAACCGTTCTACAGAGAAGAATGGCGTCACTGTTTTGAGATTTGGCATACATTTGGGCCTTTTTTAAAGAAATGTAAATAGTTTGTCCTTTTATATGAATTATAATGCTCATTATGTTTGGATGTAAATATGTAGGAAAACTGTTTTAGACAACACACATGCTTGTGTAGCATTGCTGTACAGTTAAACAGTTACATGTTGAGTTTAACTGGTTTTATTTGTTATTTATTACTTTTTCACGTTTGAATGAATGTCTTTTATTGACTTCAATATTTATTTATATATTTATTTCATTTAGCATGTTTTCATGGTTCAATACAGTTTTTTTATTTTTATAATAAAGCACTGTTTTACTTGGAGTGTCATGTTTGTTTTTATCCAGTATCAATTCTAAATACTATCGGTCGATTAATCGGTTATCGGCAAATACGGCCCAACCTAGCTATCGGTATCGGTAAAATTCACTATCGGCCAACCTCTACTTTAAACCAATCACAATTGTCTTGGGCGGTGCTAAGCTCCACACGGAGCCCCGGTGCTGCTGCAAAATAGACGTCAGTAAACGTCGTGGATATAGACTTGATCATGACTAATGCCTAGTTCACACTAGGCCACTTTAGCCCAAGTGTGAACTGTTCAAAGATGCAGACGCAGTCCAGATATCTACCAGGCTAAATATCTGGACCTGACAGGGAGTCTGTCAGAGAGCTACAGCCAATGAGAGTGCAAGACACGGGTTGAGCAGAAACCTGGGGGAGGGGCTATCTGTATGTAGTGTATATCGATGACGTTTCATTTCCAGATTGCTCCAGTGCTGGCGGAAATTCCGCCGGATGTCCCTCATTTTCACCAGATGTCCGTCACCGTCCTCTTTCTTTGTGTTGGCGTTCTAAACTCTGGTGGATTTGTGAGGACTATGGTTAACTGCTCCTCAGATCTCTGCAGGGTAAATCCAGACAGCTAGCTAGACTATCTGTCCAATCTGAGTTTTCTGTTGCACACCTAAAACAACTTTTGAACGTACAGGTTCCACCAAAACAAGTTCTTTCCCGAGGCTATTTAGCAGAGGCACTGTGGCTCCATCCGGTGCTTAGCACTGCCCAAGACAATTGTGATTGGTTTAAAGAAATGCCAATAAACCAGAGCATGTTTTTCTCCCATCCCAGAATGCTGTGTGGAGTAGCCAGCAATGCAAGACCATTACTGACTCAACCGGGGTCAAGAAAAATGAGTGCTCTACTGGTCCACATGGTATAATCAAAATTCATACTGTAGGGCAAATTCATAACAGTGTACTTTCTATACCGTTTATACCGCCCACCCCTACTCAGTTCAGTCACTTTATTATCCCAAATGGGAAACTTGATATTAGGGATGGGCGATACCACACTTTTAGGATTCGATACAATACCGATACTTTTTCTTGCATTTTCA